>NW_019384430.1:969883-979108 GCF_000671375.1 Centruroides sculpturatus | reverse complement strand
ATGATAAAAGTACATTTAAGTTTTTTTGTTTTACTCAAGTATCTTATTTCCTTTTTTATTTAGGGAAAGGCAAAACTTTTTAGTCTGCCCTCATAGACAATTTTAAGCTGTCTTCTTTTACCATCAGTCACAATTTATGGGTACTAAACTGCCAAACTATCGCCTAAATATCGGGCTATTATATGGCTAATTAAATGATTAGAATAAAGTAATTTGTCATTAGAGGTAGGCGTTAGGCGCCATCTCTTAAGTAAATTAATAATTAAAATTAAATAAATAAATTATTAAATTAATTTTAGAACCTTCTGGAATAAAAGAACTGGCCCGGGACGGGGCTATATACCTCGCCGGGTATTACGTTATCTGGCTGAGTGCCCTTGGGGTCGTGGGCGATGAAGTCGTCCCCAGTCAGTGATGTATTTAACCAAGTAAGGTTATATCTAATCTAATATACTTCTGGAAGCGAAGACTCGCTCGGGGTCCGGGTGGCGTAACTGGCAAGCGCACTGCACGGCAAGCGGAGGTTGTGGGTTCGAGCCCCATTCCAGGCCAGTTCTTTTATTCCAGAAGGTTCTAAATTTATTTAATAATTTATTTATTTAATTATAATTATTAATTTACTTAAGAGATGGTGCCTAATGTTTATCTCTAATGACAAATTACACCAATCATTTAATTAGCCATATTATAGCCCGAGATTTAGACAATCGTTTGGTGATTTATTGTATACTACTCAGGCTTTAAGATGTTGTTATATGTATTTTTTAAATGGCTTGTTTTGTAAAGGTAACCTGTCTCTGTGTAAATAACAACACCCACATTACTCTCGTACTCCTTCTTCATCTTTACAAGATTTCAAGTTAAAATAATTTATATATATTACTTCATTTTATATATTTTTTATGATTTAAAACTGTGTATAATTAAAATGTAATTAATTAATATTTAATATTTAAATTAATATCTAAGCTACATCTAAACTTGCATTTATATTTTATAATTTTATTTAATAGAAATTTAAAACTGAGATTTATAATTAAATAACAGGTCTAAGAGATAACATATTATCTACTTCACTGTATGATAATTTTTTAATATATTCGGCCACACAATTTGAATTAACGGAGTATATTTTATAGGTCAGAACAGATGTTATCTTTGAGTCAGAGAAATAAAACTTAAAACAAGTAATTCTGAGCAATTTTTAACTCAGATTTTTTTAAAATATTAAGAGTTTCAATAGCAAACTTGCCTGATACTTCTCTTTCCTGTTTGATTTCACTCCTGCATGATGGTGTAGTACTTCAACCGCATTCTTCTGATCCTTATCCTTCTCTTCTCTCCCTTCATTCTCCTCATCTGTAATTCATTTCCACATTAACAAAACATTTCATATTGAAATTACTTAAATAAGAGTTTACATAACTTGGAGAAAAAGTTAAAACTCACTTTCTGCCTCCACCTGTTTCTGCGACTCTAAGGTGTAAACATTATGTGACAGTCTCTTCATTATAGAACCTGAGCTCACAGTGGATTTTCATTAACGATAATTACATGCACCGATATAACAGAAAGAACAAGTAAATCTATCTGTGAATGTAGTAGTAAGCCACCAAACAACTGCAGCAGTCGAGTAAATTAGCCACTTAAAGCTACTGACAGATGGTGGCCAGTCATAAGATCTAAACAGCTTATATGAAACATAAGAGTTTTTTTGTAATGATGTCAGAGGGGTACTCTAAACCTTAAATAAATTATTTATGTACATAAAATTTAATTTTAAATTTTATAAAAATTGTATTTGTCTCAATTACTAAACAATTGATTAATCAATGTTTTTACATAATGCTCTTTAATTATGTACTAAACAATCAAAACTGTGAAGCATGTTAACTATACATAATTGAGTTTTAAGCTCAGATTAATGTAGGAGTACACTTAATAAACATAACATAGTTGTGAGACTCTGGATAGGTCTGAACCCACACTAAAATTTACATTGAAATGTTTTTGAAAGAAACAAAAAAGAAAGAAGTTAGAAATAATTTTAATATGAAAAATGCACTGTAAACATATAAACAATAGAAGATTGTAAGTCCAACATCAACTATCTCTGGCTGGGATGTGACCAACCACTTAAGAAAGCAAGAGGAAGAAAAAGTGACTAAATGGAATGGGTGATTAGGATGAGAAAATAAAAATTTCAAGTACTTGACAACTTCTCCCAAAAATGTCATGTATTGGACCAATTGTTGTGTGTGTTTCTCATGCCTAACTTCATCTCCATTTCCCTTCACCAGAAGTCAACCATGTCATCCTAGAGTTTCTGAGACATTGAAGGAACTCTAGTTCATGAATCATGGACATTATCTTGGAAAAAAGAGGAAGACCCAGAGACTGACTTTGATCTTCCAAGATCACACAAATTTTGTAAGCTGCTTTTGTGTCAAATAAATAGTTTCTTGTAACCGTAGTCTGTCTAACAAGTAAGTGATGATCACACCTGCATATAACCCTCTCAATCTATCGTCTGTCTTGACCATCACATTCCTAATTGGCAACCTCACAGAGTGGCTATGAAGTCTCTACACAAGTTAATAACATGTTATCTGCATACTCTGCTTCACCATTCATACAAATTTCAAATTTTCCTTCTATTCTTCTGAATATCTTCCATGTTGATAACTAGAAGTCATTAAAATAGTTCCCAATATTTGTATTTAGGTATTTGGCTGATGTAAAGAGTCAAGACCAGTGGAATCAAAAAATTTCTTCTTTTGCAATGTTTGCAATGAATTATTAAGTCTGGACTTAGACCATACCATACCAGATTCACATCTACAATATCACCCAATGAATTTGTTATAGAGATATTTTCTAACTAGCAAACCTAGGAAACAATTGCATGCACAACTGGCTCTTCTGTTGTCATTATTGTGCAAGTGGAGACTTTTTAGGTTGGGGTGCATTTAGGCTAAATGCACCTCAACCTAAAAAGTCCATTATGCACCCCATAAGTGACTACTTGGAAAGTCTAATCTCTTTTAAAGAAGACAATAAACCTCTGAAGGAAACCCAAGAGATGTCACCAAGACTCATCAAAGTGGAACCTGAATAAACAAGTCTGCCCAAGCAACAATCACTACACTCACAAATGAGATTAGGAGGCACCACAGCAGTCCATGAAGGCAACAAAAGGCTGAAGGAGGAAGTTCAATTGGCACAAATGTTTATGAAAGTGACAATGTTTGTTTTTTTGTTAAGTTATGGCAATGCAACACATGGGTGATCTGCCTAGGAGGATGCCTTCTGGGAGGTCTTTTAAGGGAAACTGGCTCCTATTTAGGCATTATAGACGTGGAGAAAACCAGAAAACTCTACATGACCAGCCCGTACAAGTGAGGCGGAAACTCACAACCAAACTCCCAGTATTCAGGATACAAAGACCGCTTGGCCACTGATAGGCCTATGAAAGTGACAAAAACCAATCACAACAAATGCAAAAAGTAAACAATTCTTATTGAAAGTCAATAAATCCTTTGTTTGCCCAAAGAGCAAGTTAGAATAAACTGCCTTTCTACTTTAAACCAGATTATCTATTAGACAGTTGGCCTTTGGATAAAAATGTAAAAGGTGTTTCGATCTTACAGTTTATGAGATTTCTAACTCTTGTTCAGTTTTTCTTTATAAATTATTATTTGTGAATTTCTTAAAATGAAATTATTATTGATATTTCAATTTTACTGACTCAAACATAATGAATTTTGAAAACAATGAATCAAATCCTCTCATTCCAGCACACCTGTTGGAGGTGAAATACAGTATTTAAAATCATCACGCAACTGTTATACAATGCAGAATATCTACTAGAAAGCACACTGGTAACTACTGTTCATATCTCTGCTTAGTTGTATCTCATATATCAAACACACAGTTTTTGTAGTTGATCATGACATCAATGGAACATTGCTTTCCATATTAAATAATTGAGTTGTTTGTTTGTCAGAAGTCTAATTTGTGAGTGGCAGATGGCAAATTGGTAAAGGCATTGACTTGATGCTAATTTGATTTGAATTTTCATGGGTGTCTAGACCTAAATATGTATGGCTTCATTCAACTTCTATTGTAGATCTAGTTGAACCCATAATAGGCATGAGTAAATTTATTAGTATACACAGAATAGAAAAATGAAAGTACTTAAGTATGCTTGAATCAAACAAATAATTTTATGCAAAACCACAGGAACAGGCTCAGCCATGGTTGGACCATTTTTGCTGCGAACATTATGAATACAATTCTAATTTCAAATCACCCACTAGTGTGCAACACTGTCAGAACAAGCCTATACACTTTCCAAAGGGGAAAGCATACTACGAGGGGAGAGGGTTATCCCAAGGTATTGCTTAGTATCTCTTGAAACACTTATATCCCACCCAGGGAGATTTACAAATTAAAAATGTTGAAATTAAATAACTAGATAATAAGTAAAGGTGAAATTTTCACAAAGAAACTAAGAGACTATGGCCATAATTGTGGCAATTGCTATCTGTTTATGACTGAATCATTCTCTCATTCTTATGGCCTTTATGGTGCTTACTGCTCACAATCACTGCTATAATTTATCAAAGTTATAGCATTTGGAAACTATGAATATTTAAGAACAGCTTTATACTTAAGCTTTTGAATGAAAAAACTTTATATAGATGATCATTTATATTAGAATAAGAAGTGTGTTTAATTTTGAGGTAGGTGCATTTTTCATTTTGTAACTCTTGACATTTTCTAACTGCTTGTCCTCAAATCCTTAAGAATTGTATCTATTTTAATTAATGCTAATTAAGTAAGTTTTGCAATGTGATTGAGCTCATAGATTACAGTTTTGATAAACTATAGTTTGACTTTCAATCACTGACACTACAGTGTAATCAAGTTAAAAACTTACTAGGTGGTGTCAATAGCAAGATCATTAAAATAGCTATTAAATAATTGTTAGTAAACTGATAATAGCTCTTCAGCTACTCAAAGAATTTGTTGTGGATTGTTTTAAATTATAATCCTGTTTGAAATATAATCCACTAAATTTATCAACACTCCAAGTCTTTAATAACAAATCAACTGTTTTATTGGAGTATATTTAACATAGCAAAAATAATCAGTGCTTTCAGCTTCTACAGTCCATCCTCAGAGATTAATGCTCTGTTACTTCTAAATTATTCAAAAAACTGTTCTAGTTTTGATTCCAATTTGTTTAAGGAGTTTTTTGGGGCAGTTTAAAACAAAATTAATCTCCAAGGTTAGATTGTAGAAGAATGAAAGAACTTGATTTTTTTTGCAATGTCAAATATTGCATCCAATAAAGAAGTTGCTGGCATACTATGTTACCGTATTTTATTAACAAAGTTTTGTATTAATAATTTACTGAAAATCTGTATATTTTTATTTAATATCTTTATAATCAATAATGTGTACAATCACAAGAAAATTTCACTTCAAATGATGGATAAATGTGTCATGTTTAACCACTTGGCCATTATATATAATGTTAAGTTTGCCTTTATGATTAATAGTGAACATAATTCAATCCAATAAAAGTGAAACCACACTTTAAAATAGATTTTCCTACATTTATAAATGAAATTACAATATTAAATAATGACTTGCTATCGGGAGTATACATCATCCCATTGAATGATCATCGCTGTAATGAAGAATTATTATACATTGGCTCCACTAAGTGCTCGTTAGGTGTCAGAATAAAGAAACACAAGGCTGACATACAGCACAAAAGAGTAACTACTGCACTGGCTCGTTATGCTATGGATCCAGACATCCATCCAAGATTTAACGAAGCCAGGATCATCCACACCACACCTCATACAGAGCATCTAAGATGGATCTAAGCGATTTATATATATAAAGCGGCCCATGACAACAAGTGTATTAACAATAAGGATGAATTGTCTCTATCCCTAGCGTGGCAAACGCTTATATACGACGGAAAAAATTCTATATAAATAAAAAACTTTTACATCGGAAGAATGCGCATGCCTATTAATGATGACAGCTGCAAGATTCATGGATTTCGTTAATCGAATCTCTTTCAAATTTTGAATTCCATTAAATGATTTTTTTACGTATTTACGTTTTTTTCACCTGATGAAGAACCTTAAATTGGTTCAAAAATGTTTGTGGGAACTTTTTNTTATTAACTTTGTGTTCCAGACATTACACTTTTGGCAACTGACCTTTTCTTTTAGGCTACTGGCCGCCAAACAGTCCTTTAAAAAACACAAAAATATCCAATTAAAAATATAAACATTTTTAAAAAACAGGAACTGGTGATGTTCGGACATCATCTACTTTCCATCATACCTTGCTGGGGTTGTTTCGGCTTTTATCTACAACAAAATAAGCGCTGGTAAAATGTAGATGAGGAAAACTGGCCCCTGGTGACTATACTTTAAAATCTTTTTTGTAAATTTTCGTCCGATGGAGATAATTATGATTAATTTTTTTAAAGGACTGTTTGGCGGCCAGTAGCCTAAATGAAAAGGTCAGTTGCCAAAAGTGTAATGTCTGGAACACAAAGTTAATAAAGGGTGGTTCCTATTTTTTGGAAAGGATGTTGTTTTCAAAAGAATTAATCATAATTATCTCCAGCAGAAAAAAATTTACAAAAGAAAAAATATGATTTTTAATTAACTATCTCTGAAAGTTGGTAACACAGTAGTTGCAGTGTATAGGATTCATAATAAATTAATTTTTATTTTGGTGATAAGTGAGCACAGTCACTCTTTGTCTAGATCAGTGTTTCTCAACCTCTAACGAATCGCCGCCCCCTTCAATAAAACCGTTACGTAGTATCACCCCCTTCACTTCGAAATTCCGATGTCAAGGGCCAAGGCTAACACCAAATTCTTACTGCATTGAATAGACTAATGACTAGTATAATGTTATTTGTTTAATTATTGTACGATATAAAATATCTAATTATTCTTAATATAATGTTTTACTATATTGCCCAGAAAATTGTTTTTTGCCCCCCAAAATATAAATTGTTACTAATCGCCCCCTCAACATGGAAAAATGCCCACATGGGGCGATATCACCCCCGTTGAGAAACACTGGTCTAGATTCATTAAAGTGAGACAGAAAATTAAGTGAGGTGTGCAAATTAGCCACTGCTCAGTCCAAGGTTACTTGACATTGTCAAAAAATAAACAAAACCTTGGAACCTCATTTAATCATCGAATATAAAGCTCATAAAACTGTTATATTTTCTTTTAAATATTTCTTGGTATGATCATCTGGAAAAATTTTAATTCATCTGATCAATTACAACTTTTTAAATTTCAATTTAACACTCCTAAAGTGGCTACAATGCAACAAAGACTCACAATCTCATCTACAAGGCATTTGATAAAGATAATCAACAGATAGATCCATTACAATTGGTTTAAGAAATTCAAGCATGATGATTTCTTGCTTCAAGAAGAACTCCATCCAGAAAGTGATTCCACCATTGATGATAATTCCTGCAACTGTTAGACAATAATCCACAGTTGATCAGAGAATTAGCACAACTTGAGTGTTCCAAAATCAAAGAACTTTGTCTAAGAATTGACAAAGTCTGATACCATCACAACAATATGCCAGTACATAGAGCAAAGATGACCTTACAGAAGTTGACCAATCTGGGCTGGGAGGTTCTGCCTCATCTACCTTACAGGCCAGATTTGGAGCCAACTGATTGCCGTCTATTTCATGCTCTGCATAGCTATACAGTAGACCCCCCTATAACACTGTTGATAATTCCATGTTGTATGAGTCACTTAGATTTTACAAATACGTGTGCAAGACTGTGAACAGCTCACAGCTAAGTGACTCGTACTACACAGAATTATCAACAGTGTTATAGGGGGACTACTGTATTGCCAAAATACAGTTCAACAACAATATCTAGTGTTTCAGACTTTCTTCAAAGAAAAATTCCAGTTGTTCTGTGCTCATGAGATTAGAACTTTTTAGCAAAGGTAGCAAGATGTGATTGATATTGTGAGTCACGGAAAGTCCGAATCCCTCATTAAATGTACAAAAAATTCACTGCATTTAAAGAAAATATTTTGTTAATGTAAAAAATGTGTAAAATAGATCTGTCGTGAAGATGTAAAATAAACAAAGTATGGTCGACCCTGTGAGGTCACGGGTTGATGCAAACTAATGTGTTGAAACATTCAGAATGTCAAAAGTGAAGATCAAGCTTAGACTCTAATGTTCATAGGGAAGATAAAATTGAATAAACAAGGAAATCTAGCATTTCTTTGAAAGAAAAACCATTACATCGTAGTTAATAAAGAAAAAAAAAAAAAAAATTCTTAAGTGTCAGAAAAGAAATCATCATCAAAATAAATCAAATCAACACTTTTGGATGAAGTCGAATAACGATGTTGAATGGATTAATGAAGAGCAGTGTTTCCTATGCCTAATCTGGTTAACTTATTTCATCTGGAAACAAGAAGGGGACTAAGAGAGAAAATCAAGAATTTTGGAGACAGATCCTTTAAAAATCCCAAAATTCAAGGACAAAGGGAGTTGCTTCTCCTTAGCTCAACCCATGTGTCCTCTGCATCAATGTCCCTTTTGTCTTCAACTTCACCTTCATTCTGCGACCACTATGCCTGATTTCCAACTAGTCTGCCCTAGGCTGTCTGATCACTGTTGAAATTCCATCAAATTGCTGTTGGATAACCAACGATGGTGGATTACAAACTGAACTTTCCACATTTTATTTTCCATCTTCAAGATGTTCTTGACCAAAATTGTGTAAGCACCACGTATTTTTTAAATGGAATAAATCACCAAACGATCGCCTAAATATTGGGTTATAATATGGCTAATTAAATGATTGGTATAAAGTAATTTGTCGTTAGAGGTAAACATTAGACACCATCTCTTAAGTAAATTAATAATTATAATTAAATAAATAAATTATTAAATAAATTTAGAACCTTCTAGAATAAAAGAACTGGCCTGGGACGGGCTTGAACCCACAACCTCCGCTTGCCAGTTACGCCACCCGGACCCCGAGCAAGTCTTCGCTTCCAGAAGTATATTAGATTAGATATAACCTTACTTGGTTAAATACATCACTGACTGGGGACGACTCCATCGCCCACGACCCCAACGGCACTCAGCCGGCTAACGTAATAATACCCGGCGAGGTAT
>NW_019384430.1:945865-965792 GCF_000671375.1 Centruroides sculpturatus | reverse complement strand
TTCGGCAGTTATGTGAGGTGAACAACAGTCTTTCTGTGAACAAGTGCGAATGATGTTTCCAGTCTTTTGCCGTTGCCAATGACAATCTGCTATTTTTATAATATATTAGTTTTATTAGAACATATTATTAGTATTTCTGAAGTACAGAACTCCCTTTGGGATTCGGCTTGCTCCCTTGTTTATTACGTACATCACCTCAGTGCAGGGTATTTACATTTATTCAAGTGTTGTGCAAATCGTAGCTTCTAAAAAACAGAAAGATGATTTCAATTGAAACAAAGCAAGAAATCATCAGGAGTGAAAGTTGACAGAAACTTCCTTGTCAAAGGAGGAGAGGTTCAGGAGTTTACCAACACTCACTATCCAAACATAGCTGAGGCCAACAGTATCAACGATCTCTACAATGACACCCTTGCCCATCATTTCCGACATGTGTTGAAGAAGAGAGAGAAACAGACCACCTTGGACATGTTTTTCAAGAAGCAAGCTGCCAAAAAACAAAGGATGGAACAAGAGCAGTTTACCCTGCAAGCTCCGGTAGCCTCTTCTGAATCTGACTCCGATTAAAAAACAATAAAAAGAGACCTGCTACAATGTATAAAAAGTCTGTATCGGTATGAATATGTGAAGAAAGTGTTCTTCCACCTCCTCACAACATCTGACTACCCGGCATAATTAGTGACTGCTCCATTTTCATTTTTTTTATGGTACAGTACAGTTATTTTATGCTGTGGAACGAATTATATGTTTTGGCATGTATTTCTATGGAAAAATGCGTTTCGTATAACGGACGTTTCACTTAACGGACGTGCACCTGGAACGGATTAAGTACGTTGTACGAGGCACCACTGTATTAGATATGGTTTTAAGCTCAGATTTTAGAGCACCACACCACACCTCATACCGAGCAACTAAGATGGATCAAAGCAATTTGTATATATAAAGCGGCCCATGACAATAAGTGTATTAACAATAAGGATGAATTGTCTCTATCCCTAGCGTGGCAAATGCTTATATATGACGGAAAAAATTCTATATAAATGAAAAACTTTTATATCGGAAGAATGTGCATGCCTATTGATGATGACAGCTGCAGGATTCATGCCTTTCATTGATCGAATCTCTTTCAAATTTTGTATTCCATTAAATGATTTTTTACGTATTTATGTTTTTTTCACCTGATGAAGAACCTTAAATTGGTTCAAAAATGTTTGTGGGAACTTTTTCTTGATAATTTTATTTAATATCGCACCGTAAAGGTTTGTAGTTGTTTAAATTTAATATTAAATAAATTCTAATATATGAATTAATTGCAACGAAGTTTTGAATTTTTAGTAAAAATTATAATATTTCAATTTTTAAGATTTAAAATCCAATAAATGAAAACTAAAAAGACTGTTGCAAAATTTAATCAAAAGGAAGTTTGTGTAAAATACAAATTTCTGAACATTTTTGCACAATAATTAGCAATCTTACTCTTGAACAATTTGGATATAAACTTCTACAATGAAAGATTTTTATAAAATACATTAACAAACTCATTTAAATAAAAGTTGAAAATTTGTATTGCTACAGTATAAATTATTAATGTTAAAGAATTTTATAACAAAATTTTAATAAATATTTTTCCTTTTTTTCAGATTTATTGTATGCTAAGAATGACCTGTTTTAATACTTCGGAACATTCTTTAGGCATGTTTTGCAAAACGGAATTAAAATCATTTGGATATTCCCTCTGCACGCAGTTAACCAAATGCCGCAACTGCAGACTAGTCTCGTTTGTTATATGTGGAGTAGGCAGAACCATCCCGATTATCTTTAAAACCTGTGGCAAATTTTGAAATATTTCTTCACAGTGTACAACAAAAAGTTCATTTATACAGTTAAAAATTGTACTATTCTCTTCAAAGTCTGTAGTTAAAGGTAAACATTGCAAAAAAACTGGCAAAACTTGTTTTAAGGGGACCCCTTCTCTGTTCGTCATAATCAGTCGAGCAATGGCACCACAGATATTATCTTTCGCACGTGCATCTGTTTCCTTCGACATCATTGTTGAGAGCCCTTGAAGTATTACAGGATATTGTCTGAAGAGACTTTCGCCAGCATTCTCTGCAAGTACGCCAATTCCAAAGGCAGCATTACTTCTCACTTCTTCAGATTTATCTTTAATACTTTCTAAAAATGTTGGCAAAATTTGCAATGCAAATGGTACAATACTCCCCTTTTCTAAGTTTTTTATTGTTTCTGCAATTATTCCTATAGCGAAAGATTTATCAGCTATCAAATGTGACTTTTTAGCTTTCATAAACAGAAGTGGTAAAAATACCGATAAGTATGGCATAAATTCTTGCGAGGGTATTAAACTAGCCATTGTCGGAATTAAGTCGCCTGCTAATTCAATTAACACATTATCATATTCTGCAACATCATCATCATCTTCCTCACCGTCATCGTCATCACCCTGACAAGGTAACTTCTGCTTAAAAGCATCTTTTATAATAGTAAATATTGTCACACAATTATTTCCAAGTACTGTTTTTCCACATTCTTTTAAAATGTCATTTAATGTCTCCAATGCTGACAAAACAACCATTCGCTCTCTTTCTTCTGTTACGAGTGTGATCAACATTGCCACGACCACTTGTGATAGTTTGTTTGCGATTAAATGATGTTCTTCATTTCCACTCTCTTTGGCCACAGCGAGTAATGACAGACAAATTTTCCCAACAGCAAGTTCGGCAGATTTTCTTATTTCTGCATTAGGATGGTCGATTAATTTTTTTAATTCTTCAAAGCACTTCTCAAAATATGGTAAAAATACAACACCAACATTTTCGGCAATTTCTCCCAATGATGAACAAGTGTCTTCCTTTTCTTCAAGATATGCATTTTCGATGTTATATTCGGCAATATCAACATCCTCCTCCTCATCTTCTGAACCGATATCCTCTTCGTTATCATTATCTAAATCATCAAAGAGCATAAAGCTGCCATTTGCTTCATTTGTATAACAAGGAACAATGCCTTCTGTTGATAATAAAGAATCGATCATATGTTCGAGTATTGAGGGCAAATAGGGAGCCATATCAGACTTCAAAACACAAGATACCGAAGCAAATAAACCATAAACACTTCTCCTTAAATCTGGATCATGTATTTTATCAATCATTTCTAAACCAAGTTTAATGCATTCGTGTGACATGGCAATATCACTCGGTTCAACAGTTCTAATTAATATGCCTAAAGTATCAATAGTCTGAACTTGCAAAGAGGAAACCGAACCACTTTGATAGCCACTTATTAAGGCTTTTAAATGTTCAACAACTGTCGGAAAGTAAGGACCCATAGCACCTTTCACAGCACTAGCAACTGCACCTATTGCACTGATAACTAACTCATGAATGCTGGCCAAATGCACAGATGTCAAAAATTCCATAAGTCTCTCCATAAGTGTAGGAAGATATGGTATCAAATCATCATCTAAATTTTCACAAAATGTTTCTAGTGCATAAAACGACCTTGTTAAATTTGGTAAATTAACTTTTCCTTCTTGTAATGTTTTACAAGTATCAAAGAGAAATTGAAGCAGCAAAGGCAACAGGTCAGCAATATATTTATTGATATCTGGTTGAAGAAATTCTGCAAACTGTCCGAATGTAAATAAAGCAGAATTTCTTACAAGTATGCATTCATCTATAATACCACGGCATACTATCTTTAAAAACGAATCCAAATATTCATCTTTAATATACTCCGAGCAACCTTCTACCATTACTGCAATTGCTATGTATGCAGCCTTCCTTGTAAACACATCGTCACTTGATAAAGCCGGTTCAACAAGCTTTAATAATGGCAAAACTACTCTTTCGGGTGGAAAATGTAATGCCATCGTATCTATCACTTGTGCTGCAAAAGTGGACGGCAACTGACTACTACAATCATCATTTTCTTCGTCATCCGACAGATCTTGAGGTTCGCACATTATCACAAAAAGAATGTTTAATATATTTTCAGTTAACTTCTTCTTCAGAATGACTTTTTTCTTCATCTTTATTAACCATCTCATAATAGCTAGCGATTTAACTCTTAAGCTATCACCCAGATTCTTATCCGAAGCTAGAGATATGCACACGTTGTTTAAGGTCAGAACGTGCGGGGCTAGAATGGCAATTTCACTCTCAATCAATTCATCAAAAATTTCCATAGCCTCACAAGCCAGATCTTCGTCTGTGATGGACAAATCTTTAATCACGTTTATGACAAGTGGCATTAAAGTTTGGAACTTGTTCATCTCATCCGTTCCGACGTGCGCTATCATGTTAGTCATTATCTTAATTGAATATAGGGGTATCCACTTGTCGTCGCGGACTATTAGCGTGTTACCGAACAGAGAAAGAAATGACTTGAAGAAAGGTTTCAAGTGATGAGCAGAAGTGGATGTGACGGCATTTAAAACATACAAGCCAAGATGCTTC
This sequence comes from Centruroides sculpturatus, assembly GCF_000671375.1. Lineage (NCBI taxonomy): Eukaryota > Metazoa > Arthropoda > Arachnida > Scorpiones > Buthidae > Centruroides > Centruroides sculpturatus. The sequence goes on along the minus strand of NW_019384430.1, from coordinate 961,317 downwards.
TCTGCGTGATTGCCACCGTGCACATACCGGTTCAAAAACTGGAATAACTCTTGCCAATTTCGATTTTCTAATTCGTGCTTGGCAATCGAAGCTATTAACTGCACAACACAGTTAATTACGGCTTTCTCGTTTTCCTTGGTTACAAATTCCAATAAGCTGACCTTCAAACTATTCTTTAACTGCTGATCCAGTTGCTCCCACTGTTTCCTTTTGCTAAGCTTTCTTCTTAATAAAATTGCTGAATATTGTCGGACCTGAACATTCGTAGAAGACACTAGTATGGTGCAAAGGGAAGGAATGATAGAATTATCTCGAAAGTGTGTTTTAAGCTCTTCCGTTGCTCTCTGTATAACTGCGTTATCGGGAACAAGCAATCTTAGCAATATGTCTTCCAATATTTCAATCATTTTTGTTTTGTAAATTTAAATCATAAAAATATCAAAAAAATAAAACACTCACGGCGACGAACACGTGGTGTCGTTGACGGATTACGTCATTCACAATTTTCAGACAAATAAAAAAACAAAGCGTGAAACGTGTAGCCCAAATACAGCCAAAAAATAAAACTTTTGCAAAACGTAATAAAAATGAATCTAAATCTTGAATTAATTAAAAGTAGATATAAAAATTTTAATTAAAAAATTTACCTTTGAAATTATTAACTTTAAGAATTAATAATTTAAATTTACTGTTATATCGTCGCTCATCAATGACGATAAGTACTTGAAGAAGTAAGTTTTTTCAGTAAGTGCCGTTTTAAAATAGGTGCTACGGTTGGTGTTCCGCGAATGTGCGCTGAGTTCCTACATCTGTTGACTAGGCACAGATGCAATTACAGAAGCATTCGTTCGTTTTACGTTTGTTTGTGCGTGTTTAAAATGCCGCAATTAAAAATCCCGCCGATTGTGAAGTACGCGCGGTGATTCGTTTTTTTAATGCAAAAGACGTGAAAGCGGCTGACATTCATCAACAGATTAGTGAGATGTATGGAAAAAAACATTATGAGCGATGAGATGGTAAGAAAATGGGTTAGAGCATTTAAAGATAGCCGTACTAATGTCCATGACGAGTAGCGTAGTGGGCGACCGTCTGTCATTACTGAAGACTTGATGCAGAAAGTTGTTGCAAAAGTTCGAGAAAACAGACGCTTTACGATTTCGTCATCCAAAACAAAAAGCGTGGGCAATCTCAGTAAGGGGATTGTTTTGCTTCATGACAATACCCGTCCACACGTGGCTCAACGAACCTGAGATCTATCACATCTTATGACTAGGAACAACTTGATCACTACGTACAGCCCTGATCTAGCGACTAATAACTTGTTCCTCCACTTGAAAATGCATCTAGGCAGTCAGCGCTACGACGATGTTAAAACGCCGTGCGGCATTGGTCGACAAACTAGGCGGCAGGTATCTATCATGATGGAATTCAGAAGCTGTGAAAATTACCTTCATATTGGAGAAATTATGTTGAAAAGTAGATTAAGGTACAGGCTTTTATGTAAGAATAAAATTATTTTAAAAATTACAGTTATGTTTTTTTAATATCAAAACGGTACTTACTAAAAAAACGTGCATTGTATATTCATTCTTTCATAAATAGAATCATATCGCATTATTTCATATTTTAAAACTTTAAAATTTAATTTAAGCTTACGTAAAATGTAAGAATCGTGCAATTCAGACATTATATCTTCAATTCCAAAATGTATATGACTGTATAAGTTTTCACTGAAGATAAATGGAAATATTTTTTCTTCTCAAATTTCTTTCATGCCATAAAGTTCAGATTGCAATTTAAGTAATTTCACTAAAAAAAAAGTCCTTTGTACTGAATTTCTGTAATAGGAATCATCAACATAACTACATCCCGCTTACTATTTCGGCACCATTGAAACTTAGAATGTAGTTGCGTAGTTGCGCTGACTGTTTTCAGCTTGTAAAACTATTTAAATCCTATATTATGGGACATCCATCAATTAAATGTACAGCTTTTAACACTTTTGATTTCCTGCCTGTTGTGTATAATGATGTACAGTACTTTTGGCAAACAATTTCTCTCCTGTAATTGCGTGTACAATACTTTATGGATTCTTCAGTCGTAAAAAAATTACTTTGAAAAGTTCTGCAAATATTTTCTAACTGGTAGTTTATTCGCATGACTAGTAAGGAAGCTTATAAGAACACATACTTACACCACTATCGTATCATATCCACGTGGAGGATGTCTGGATCCGTCTCCATCGTGTACATTGATACACCTTTCGCCACCTCCTTCTCCTTAAACTTTACGCGTAATTAATGGACTTCCTCTGACTTGTATATTAAGTAAATAAAGTGTTTGTTTTGTGAATCATCATCATCATCATCATTATTCTACCATTTCTATTTATGGTGTAGCCTTCCTTAAATAGTCTTTCTTCATTTGTGTCTGTTTGCCATTCTCCAGGTTGTACCTGCTTGTTTCCTTATGCCATAGTTTTCTTAAATATTGTATTTAATATACAGGAAAATGAGCATTTATAAGGTCATGTATAATACAATAATCTGAAGTTTCTGTAATAAAATTGAGAATATTGTAAAACGTCATGGTCTTTCAAATTAAAGATATTAATTAAAAAAACCATCTCAATTAATTTGTGAAGAATTCGTATCATATAATTAATTAGTCTTATTTGTTTAATAGAAATAATAATTATTTATTCATTCTTAAGAATAAGCACTGTTGAATTGTAAATGAATAAGGCCGAAGACATGCTATTGCGAATATTTAAGATTATAATAATCGCTATATTTGAAAAATCTAGCTGTTACGTTTATTAGAAACCTCAAATAATCACTTTAAAATATTTTTAAAAGATAAAAAGTATAGTTTTATTATTAAACATAAGTCTAAAGTTTTGGTAAACTGATCTGAATATAGACAAAGGCATGGCGACAAACTGATTTCTATAGTACACTAAAAAGCCTCAATAAGTTGTTTATCACTTAAACAACATATTGTAAAGTTCATGTATATTTACTATTTATGTATTCCATATTAACAATTTACATGCCAATATATTTTAGAATCTTTACATGGACCTATATGTGTATTCTTAAAAAAGCGAAACTGGGTTTCAGTAAAGGAAAACAGTATAACTAGTAATATATTGAACTCTCTGTATATTACTAGTTAAACTGTTTTCCTTCCCTATTGATTACTGATTATATCCTAGTCCACAACAAGCCCAAATTCATGGAATTTTTGGGACACATTGTGGACTAGAAAAAGTTAACCCAGACGAAATAGGGCCACATGCTACAATGTATGGGCATCCCTGCAGTAATTCGTCTCTATCTCCGTTAATAAACCGTGAAATATGTTTATAAATGGAATATGGAGTTTGTTCAAAATAAATTGTTTATTTTAAATGAGTGTGAACTGCATAAAATATATGTATATCATCTGGTTAAACATATTTGTGTTTTGTATGTTTTTTAATTGAGTTTAATTATCAATTTCTCTTTAAAAACTCACTTAAAATTAATTTATAAAACACCAGAATTCATACTTAAATATTTTTACCTGGATTTTTCTTTCTTTTTTTATATAACATTACAAAAAGTTCATGTAAATTATAATAACAAAAGCGCCCTCTTAATTGTTGTTCAATATGTTTAAATCAATGATATATATATTTACTCGTATTCTTTAGTAAGTTCATTACACTTAACATTTTTGTAAATATTTCATAAATTAATGCTAATAAAATTAGTATTGATAAAAAATTAATAATAAAATAAATAAATAAAATACTCCGCTCCGCTCCGCATCAACTTAAGCTTCCTCCCCGAAACAGACTGATCATGAAGACTAAATTTATTTTATATGTATAAAAAGAAATCATTATAAAAAACCTGAGAGTTTTTCATAATTTATCGTGTTAAGATATACAAAAGTCAGGCATAAGTGGTAAAATATTTTCGGATTTTTATTTAATCTCAGCCATTTTTTTTTTAAACCTTTTCCGCCATGCGGGCACTAAGAAGGCTTTATCAGAGTCCATTACGAATTCGCTTATACCAAAAATTCGGCGGCCGGGTTTTGAAAAATGATACCCGTGCGGATTCGATTTCGAATCCCCAGAGCGGTAGACTGTCACCTTAACCGCTCGGCCATCATAGTAGATTTTTGGCTATATTTATATATTTTGTCTTTACATTTACGTCTCTAATTTTTATTTATAAAATTTTTGTAAAACATTAAATTTATTAATATATAATAATAAAAATAAAAAACAATTTAAATCGTATTTTGGGCGATAATTTGGCTAAATGTATAGATGGTTTTCTTTACTCGCGAGCACGCGCTATTACTGTTTTACGTCTGTTTCTGGTGGCCATTTTTGTGTAGGAACAAAGCCCGTAAAGAAACACGTAACAATTTTAAATAAACGGTATAATTTTAATTAATTTAACGTATAAGGGAAAGAAAATGTCGCAGAGACACACTAGAATCGATATCGGAGTGCAGCCGAATGCCAGAAAAAGGTAAGTGAAAGTTTAGTGTTACGCCTCTCGTTAATGGCGCATTCGGCTTTACGTGTATAGACGAATAAATACGTACGATTGGTATAAATTTCCTTTAAAAATGCATTAATTCGAAGTTTAAGTTGTTATTATATCCGTTCTCTATGCCCACGACGTGTTTTTTTACATTATTTAATTACGTTTTAATCGATTCGAATGAAAGCAGCATGTGGCGCAATAAGCCCCTGGTGCTTATTGCGCCTGCTAAATATAAGTGCAATTACCTTCCTTTGTGCTTAATTGTGATTGGTTTAAGTGATGAAAAAAGTTGAAAATAAGCAATTAGAATTCGGATTCTATTCTCATTTACTTTTAATGCTACATTTTATTATAAATTGAAAGTATTTTTTGTGAAAAATCCATGTTAATTGGTGGTAATAACCAGTATTAATTACTAGATGCAAATGTGGGTACCAAATGTGTGTTGGGTATGTTTTCATAATTAATTGGTAATTATTTTTAAGCAATATAACAACTTCATTAATTTTTTTGTGAGTGAAGTTTAATAAAAGCAAAAAAAGACACCATTTTACCCGAAAATACAACTGGAACTAATGCCTTCTTTATTGCTCGGTTGGATCTTGCCCAAAAGCAAATTTTCAAATTTGCTTTTGGGCAAGATCCCACCTTTGGGCTTGTTTCTTTGGCATTTCGGTTGCGATTTCTCGAATTCAGAAGTGTTGTGCTGGCAACGTCCATTTGTCGGCAAACTAGTAATGTCATACTTGTCGCTTCTTGACGATAACCTTGTTTTGCTCTTCGCTTTGTGAGGTTTGTTTATAAAATGACAGAGAGCACATTTAGTTTATGATAATGGCACCATAATTGACTGTAAAGCTGTTTTGGATTTTGATGTGTATTTTAATGCCAAAAGCAAACTTTATATATGAAAATAAAGTTTGTTCTATACTTTCCATGAAAAAAAGGGACTTTTTACGAGATGTTTGTTTACATTATGGAAAAAAATAATTTGATTATGGGTTGTTCATCTACTAATCAATTGGTGGGTTGCACAATTGTTCATGATGGTCGAAAACTGGGCTTTTCTTCATTGAGAACCCCACAAATGTGATGACTGTGAAAGAATAAGTGAGCTCAATAATTGCATTTTATAGAAAACTAGTAGCCCGGGACGCCCCCTAGTGGGCGTTTTAGCAGTATTACAAATTCCTATGAGGCATGTTTAAAGCAGCGGCAGCTTTACGTTCCTCCACAGTGGCGTATTTCTTTGGTCGTGCCTACAGTGGCTAGCCACTGTAGTCGTGCCATGAAAGGTTTCTATTATTATATTAAAAAATTAGCTTAACTATTTCAAACCTTATCGTTTTATCGTAGCGGTTCAAATCTATCCGGTTTTTCGTTATTCGCCTCCTAGTGAACATTACAGGCATTCTGTGACAATAATAAATTCCTATTACAAATATAATGAATTATTTATATTGTTATATTGACCAAATAATAATTTATTGGCCAAATGAATAATAATAATTTATATTGTTCATTTAAATAATAATTAAAATTGTTAATTTAATTTGAATGTTTTAAATATGACACACGATAGGGGCGCCTCTAGTGTCCGTTATCAAACGGTTACGGGACAGACGGACAGTTGAATGGGTTATATATATAGATGTGCATCTGAAACATGGTGTGCTCATTATCTTTAGTGCACCTGATAATGCTTTACTATGTGATAGACTACCAGGAGTGTTATGCAATAATTTTTTTCATCACTGTGAGTGAGACAACCTGTTATTCTTACATGTCATTGATAATCAGTTCATCTTATGATGCTTCCTGTGAAGATGGCTTGTGTAAACCCACTTTGATGGTCTAATTACACACAAATTTGCTTGATTGCCTATTGCCAACTGCTTCCAGTAATCAAGCACTTACATGCTTCATTATTGGAAGTGGTTGGCAATAGGCACCTCACCCTATTTCTAGAAGTAAAAAAATAGAAAGTTTTATTTAATTAAAATCATATCTTTGTATTTTTTATCATTTTAAAACAGTATGGCCAGCAATAGAGGGAAAGTTTAGTATTAATGGTAAGTAGAAACATGGTGTTGGAAATGCTTTCGTTTGGAAAGAAAATTGATAAGTTACGCAGTTTGTCACAATTTTCAGGTGCTATGGAGCTTAGCAGAAACAATTTGAAACTGAATCTTTTTATTTTTCAGTTTTAGGGTAATTTGGAGTCCTGGACTGTCTCTCCAGGTATTTTCGTTAGTTGAATGGTGACACAAACCAAAATATATTGCAAAATTGTTTTGAAAGTAATCAAATACTTTTGTAGTCTTGAATTTCTTTAGGAATGTGGTAATAATGTGTCAAATGAAAATTTGCAGAATCAAATTACCATTGGAGGAGTTCCAATAAGGCTTCATATATCTTAAAAGTATTTTGTAGTGTAAAAATGAGAAACATAACAAAGTTGGTTTAAGTTAAGGTTTCTCATTTCCTGGTCTTTTGCTTGTCCCAGGATTCCAGGAAAAGAGTGAACTGTTTCCTGGGATTCTGGCAAATCCCAGGATATAATTAATTATTTTTAAGATATAAAATAAATTTTAAAATCAAATGATATAATTATTTTTCATTTTCCAAAGTAATTTAAATGTTCTGCAATCTTCAAAATCATAATATTAATAATCCTGTGTAAAATATGTATAAAAAATTAGTTTTGACTTATGTAGACATTTTCACAAATAGAAAAAATTTATTAGTTTGTTGGAAATTGCTTACAACAAAAATGCCTTTGAATTGAGTTGAAAATTTAAAGAAAAAATTGAACTTAGATCAAACTTCTAAGTTAGAAGGTAATTTTTGTTATTTAAATAAAACATAATACAAAATATTGTAAATTTTTGNGTTGAAAATTTAAAGAAAAAATTGAACTTAGATCAAACTTCTAAGTTAGAAGGTAATTTTTGTTATTTAAATAAAACATAATACAAAATATTGTAAATTTTTGATTTTAAAAAGCAAAGATGATCAGTACTCTGATCAATCAATTCTTATTTTACTAAAGAAAAGTCTTGCTACCGAGAATGCCCTTTTTGATTAATTGATGTGAATGGAATGGTGTTTAATGCATTTAAGAGAAGACAGATGTTATGTTTTTTCACCTGTAGCCTGGAAGATTTCTAGTTCATTATTGAGATGTGTTACAGTACTTCTTTTGGTGTCTAGTATTCTTGATTTGTCTATCTCGGCTGCTTTAATAGCGGAATCAAGCTCATAGCCTGATAATTCGGCAGTTTATTTGGCTTTAATAATCAGGTTTATGAAGAAAAACTTCATAATTGCATACTTCATGCTTGTTTATATCCTTGTCCAATTTACACAACCTGGCATAATGCAGTTATTGAAACTACTGGATATGGTTAAAAATTAAAACAGCATAAACACAATTATACCAGATATTACAGATTTTGATATGTAAAGAATTTTCAAAGTCCTGTCACAAGTAGGCCACGTATTGATTATTGACAGTCTGTGACGTGCCGTAATGAGCAAAAATTTAAAAAAACTAATAAGCAGGCTTAAAATTAATAAATACAAATGTATTTTGATGGTTTGAGTTAATTATATTTTCTATTTGCAAAATTTCCTCAACTTTAACATAAAATAAAGTGAATTTGTAAGAAATTTGCTGAATTTCCCAGGATCCCATTGGAGAAACCCTAGTTTAAGTATTATTTTTGAAAAAATTCATTTTGAGTTTGTTGCATTATGTATGATAATGATACACTTTCAATGATAAATTATTCAATTTCGTTAGAAAATAAAGTATTTGCTCTTTGAACATTGTGAAAAGAAATTAGTTGCAATGTATTGGAAAGTAATGCCTCTTTTCATAGTAACATGAAACATTTAGAAAAAATTTATTTAATGTTTTTTTTTTATTTTTAAACAGCTTTGAAATACTATATAATAAACATTTTATCTTGTTCTATTATAATGAATACAATCAAATTTCATGTAAATGCTGCTATTCAGAACATAAAATTTTTCCTAATATATTTTAATCACTTGTTTTTAAGAACAGTTTTTGCTCTGAAAATTGCCGTTTATGTAAAATTTAAATATATACAGTAGAGCGTCGTTTATCCGAAAGAATTCCAGTCGGCAAATTTAAATTTTTGCTAGTGCTGTGGCACTGCAATCTTTGGCTATATCTTGAGCTACTCCAATATTTTTTTGTTGATGTGTGTTTTGTAGATGGCAGCACTGGCACTTTTCTGTGGTGTTTTTCTCAGAACTGTGTGTCATGTTAAATCAAACGTTTTTAATACTAGATTAACTTCTAAAGTATAATTTTTTCTGTTTTTATATTTTTCAATATATTTATTTTGTTTGTAAAAAATAAAGAAATAATTTTTAACGATACAATAGCCACAATTATTATTTAAAAAAGTTTACATTAGGCTTAACATTGATGAAAATCCAACGTGAAGTGACACGCAACAGAGAAAAATTTCAACATGGGATAGGTTAATGTATTTTTTTGTACATAATTGGTTATCTGAACAACCCCAGTCCCCAATTGATTCGGATAAACGATGCTCTACAGTAGTATTAAATTAATGCTTTTCTTAAGGCATTTGTATTAAAGAAAAACAGGAATGCAATAAAACTGATATAAAATATGTACTGAATGTTAAGTAAAATGATCCAAAGACTACATTCTGTAATTTATAGTTGAAAGAGTTTAAAATTAACTGCTTGTGATTAAGTCAAATGAACAGTTAAAAAAATATAGCAAGATTCTGATTTAATAGAGTAATTATAGAATTAGAGTATCTGCTATTGCTGCAGGTTAAACTGGCTAGTTCACTTTCTGATCTTGTAGGGAAATTATATATTTTGAAAAATGGATGAAATAACTTAGAGTAAAAATTTAATATTATGACAGTGTTTCAGAGAGACTGCAACTCTGAATTTAGACTGATTGTGCCAAGATAGTGATAAAAATTTGACAAATTTGACCCTGCTTCAATGCTCATTTTAAAAATGTAAATGAATATATGCTCTTAGATCATAAAAAATGTTTTGAAAGTATGAAAAGATTAATAAAGTAGGATTGTTTTTAAAGAAAAGAGAATTATTAGAATACTGCAAAAAGCAGAATTACTGTTGGCAGGTTATTTTTTTGAACATTATGTACTCCATCACACAAAAACCTTCTGAAACTCCGGTAATGTGTGTTTACAAAACAGCGAACATTTTTGACCTTATCAGGGTCTTCCTCAGGCTACAGTTATGAGGAATTCAAATAAGTGTGAAATGGAACAAGCAACCGAATGAATGCAATTCAAACTTTAGAACAGCAATGTTAATATTAAAAAAATAGAACATTACATTCATGTAGAAATGATGTTTAAGCACGTGTAAAATTAAACCTGCAAAATGTTGAATGCTGGTGAAATACTTACAAATTAAACCTCATAACAAAATTTCCATGTGTGAGAGATGCTGACTGCATCCTTAGAGTTAATGCATGTGTTATGTAATCCCAATCAATATTTTGAGGGTCTCCATGTTTCTGAGCTGATCAGTACAGTGTGGTAGCCTGATCAGACGGACATTTTGTAGATCAACTGTGATTCCAGGTTCGGTGGCAACAGTTTTCAACCCTCACTCTTTTCGGTGGCAACAGTTTTCGATGTTTGCTGTTTTGTAAACACGTATTACTGGAGTTTCAGGTTTCTGTGTGTGATGAATTATATTTCCTCCAATATTTGCAAGAAGTTCATTTGTTACATTATGCACTCTTTAGTCATCTTGTTGAGATTATAAAGTACAATTTTCTCATAGTAAAATTTCCAAAAACAAATATTAATGAAAAGTATAATCATCTTACTTGATGTAAGACTGAATTGCTTATTATGACAAACTAGAGCTTTCTGACACACACAAAAAAAACATGATGATACAGATGTATTTTGTTAATAGATATTATAATTCTTAAGTTTTTATTGGTATTTTTTGTTATGGAAAATAGCCATTTTACATTGGTGATTTTTTCGTCTATAAAAAATATGTATATATATATAATGGAATATACAGTACTTGCTTGTTGATCAAATAATAAACATTACATTATTCTACTGATTATTGTCATATGAGTTTTCTGCACTTAATTTATGTTTTTTGGTGGGTTAGCCTAGATTTTTGGCATTGAGTAAAACATTCTTTGTTATTCTTAATAGGCTTAGACTAATGCTTCCAACATGGTTAGTTTCAACCCTTGTGAGTCAGTGGAAATTTAAGAGGGTCAACGAGCAACTTAGATAGGGTACATTCCAGTATGCATCAATCTCAGTCCTATCTGATGAACCAGTGAATGATTTAATAACTTTTATGAGAATGTCTGACAACCTAATAAGATGGTGGAAGAAAGTGGTGCTATATTGGCATTTTCAGATGTACTTTGTTAAAATAACTTTAGATTAATACAGATAAATAGTAAAAATAGTGTTAATAAAACTATGGAGGTGGTCATATTGTTTTATCAGTAGCCACAGTCCAGTGAGTGTAATATGCATCAGTTGCTGCACTGATAAGTTCATTGGTGAATATCTGAACACATTGTGGTACATCGTGGTTCACTGATGTATTATTTGCATACTGAAATGTACCTGTTTATTGTTATATGTAATATTTTAATATTGTTTAATTATTTAGTAAATGTAATCAGTTAAAATATTTTCAGTAAGTTTTAAGTATCATTTTCAAAAGTTTCCAAATACATACATTTTTTTAAAGCAAGTTTTTATGTACACACACACACACACACACACACACACACACACAAGGAGTGTTTTTTAATAAGAGGTTAATGTGATAAAGGTTTGGAACAGGTGAAAGGCTTAGATGAACAAATGAATCTGGAAATTTAAAATAATTAGTTAACATTATTATTCATATTCTATTTATTTATTTGACTCATAATTTATTGAATTATACTGCTGATGTTTGCATTGATAAGTGGTTACGATTTATGTGATGATGTAAGATTTGTTATTTGCATAAAAATTGTATTTTTTTGACTCATAAGATACACCATTGTAATGGACACATCACATTTTTCATTGGAAACAAATAATCTTATAAAATGCATCCTATTTTTCAAATTTTAGGTACAAAAAAGTGTATTGTAAGATGAAAATATTGGGTTGTTCGGAAAGTAAGATCGTTTTTTTCCGTGAAAAAAACGCAATATTCTTATGATAAATAAATATTTTATTGAATTATATGTTGACCATTTTGGTCAAATACCTGTTGTCATCGTTTCTGGTAGTAGCACAATTTCACATTCATAAAAGTTTTGATCGTTGCTTACAAAAAACCGATCCAAGTGATTTTTGACATTGTCATTTCAAGTAAATGTCTTACAGTTAAAAAAAATTGTACAGACCGGAACAAGTAATAATCTGAGTGTGCTCGATCTGGCGAATACGGGTTGGTGTGATAGCAGGTCCCATCTAAGTTATAACAGTTTCTGACCAGTTACCAAACTTGTGTGAAATTTGACATTATTGTGGTAAAACACTACACCTGTTTTTTTTTATCAATTCTGGCTGGCTTTTTCTGTTTGATGATATTACGCAATTTGTTTACTCGAATGCAGTACACTTTCGAATCAATTGTTAAATTGTCTGGTAAAAGCTCCAAAAAAAATTTCCTTAATATCCCACCAAATAGAGCATTTCTCTTTAAGAACTCGTGGAATTCATATATCGAGCTTTGAAACGAAACCAATTTGTTTCAAGTACTCATAAACAGTTCAATTTGACAAATTTAATCTCTTAGTGATTTCACGTGTTGTTATTCCGCAGTTTGCTTCAATCGGTACTTTTATTTTGTTTTCATTGGCTTCAATTGGCCATCCATAACGTGGTGCATCTTCAATACTGAAATTGCGAGAACGAAATTTTGTAAACCAGTTTTGGCACTGTCGTTCTGTCAACACATCTCCACCATACATGTCACACGATTTTTTTCTTGCTTGAACGGCATTTTTATTTTTTTGGTAATAAAAAAGCAAAATATGCCGAAGATGCTGCTTTCGATCTTCCATATTTGATGGGACACAAAAAATAAACAATTGCACGAAATCAAACAAAATTTTTTACAAATAAGCCATAAAATGCTAGCTGTCAAAATATATAATGATAATACGGTTTAGAACGAAAATGGCGGGAAAAATACCACTAATCCGTCTAATGGAAAAAAAAACTTACTTTCTGAACAACCCAATATATAAAGTTTGTATGAATACATAACAAGGTATTTGAAAATTGAGTGCTAATTCAAAAAAATCAAAAGATTATAATGAGAATATTTACAATTACTTGTATTCTTCAACTATATTATATGAATTTAATCAAATTTTTAATACTTTTGAGTTTCTTAAAAAAATTTTCTCATAATTATATTTACATTTTGATAGAAATTCTTAAAAATCTTATTATGCTGATAAAAAGAACTTAATTTATTTACATAAAAATAAATAAAAAAATTGTTAAAATAATAATTTGTGTGTTTGTGGAATATCATCCCAAATTGTTATGTTTTTATGAGATAATCTTAGTATCATTGTTTATCTACTCACTCTAGAAACACAGCTCTTGTGTAAGTAATTCTTGATCATATCATATTTGGAAACTTAATAACAAACAGCTGTAAGCCAATTTTATGTTGCTATAGATACTATGGACTAAATGCAAGATAATTAGCAAACTTGTCTCTGGAGATAACATAAATTTTATAATTAAAGTTTTTGTGATGGCAGCTTTATCTAATTGTTGAAGTTAAGCGCTAAATGGCTGCAACTTCTATATTGGTTTTTATAGTCAAAAGTGATAACTTTATATTAAGAAAAAATTCAGAAAGCTATTGAAATGGCTGATTTCTAGCTTTAGCTGAAATTGGAAATAAGCACAATAAAATAGTAATTTCTTCCTTTTCTATTCAAACTTTTATTTATTTAGTGTGTTGTTAGATATAATCTCTACTTCTCTCGAGGCAGTTTTAGTTGGTCAATCTCTTCATTAAATATTTTCTCCAACCAGTTTAACAATAAATATTTTTTCTTTTTAACAGAATAGGACTATGGATTAGCATGGCATTGAGTGTAGTATACAGTAGTATGAATATGTAAGAAACCAAGCCTGAATCATATAACTAGTCAAACAAGCAAGCTAGATTTATTGAGGTGTATTTTGGCTATCTAAATATATAAATTCTACATAGTTGAAGTAAAAGTAAGTGATTAAGTTGCCATATTGTACTAAATTTAATAATAATGAATAAATTCATTAATTTGGAATGTTTTGAAAGAAAAGGTCCAATCTTCACTTTCAGACTAATTAATCTAGAAGATGTAGCCATACTGTAACTTAGTGTGCCAATCAAAACCTTGATGATCCCAGTAATTAAAGTAAATAAATTTAATGTTTTTAATCTTACACAAGATATTTTAAGGTTTTGATTGTGCATCAGTTATAAATATCAATCTAGTTAACAAAGTTAATAGCTATACTGATCATTGTGACAACTAGCCTTGATTGATTAGTAATATGATTTGGACTTGGTTTTATCTATGATTATATATACATACCTTGCTGGAGCTAAGTGCAATGGAGAACCAGGGATTATTATCTCTAATTCTGTAGCTGGTCTGTTATTTCTAATGTCCTCTTGATGTTCGAAGATGCGGGACCGTATCATTCTGGTCGTAGCTCCAATATAGATAATTTCCTCCCCTGATATTGTATGTTTTAATGGAATTTTATAAACCCCCGCTTTTTCATTCAACGTGAGAGTGTCTCTATCATTGCACAATGTTCTTCGTAGTGATGGTTGAGGGGTTATAGGTAATATAAAACCATGCTTTCTGAATATGCGTGTTATTTTTAGTGAAATGGTGCCCAAGTACAGTATTGGAGGGTTTATTATCTTTAGGCTTTCTTTGTTGCAGAGGAAAGATTTTGGAAACAATCTGTTTGACCCGGTTGTAGAGATATTGATATTTGGAATTAGAATATCAGGCATTGCGCACTGCTCTGTTAATAATTTGTAATTCTTCATCAATTAATGCCTGGGAGGATGGAATGAGGAGCGCTCTCCGAATAAGCGAAGTAATAGCGGAGTTAACAAAGCTTGAGGGCTGGAAAGCAGTTACAGGGAATATCTGGCCCTCTATTGTTTTTGTGGTGCACCTCAAAAGTTAACTCCGGAGATCTATGCACTTCTAAATCTAAAAATCTTAAAGGGGTTATTATTTATCGCAAGTTGGTGTGGCAATTTAATCAGCTACCTTTAATCTAAATTTTTGAGCATTTATATATTTAATAAGCTGAATTGTAGCCTGATGATAAATTCAGGTTGATTAGTCGTAGTCTGAGTATCATTTTCATGTCATTAAAAGAATATGTATATGTATGTTTCATTTAAAATTATTTCCTGGAAGTAGTTAGTTTTTTCTGTTGAATTTCAAAGAAGTGAGATCAAATTTATCACTACTAGATAGAATTAATGCATATCTGCCAGTTTTACATAAAAAATATGAAACACAAATATTAATTCAACAGGATTAAGTAAACTAGTTCAAAAAATATATTTACTATTAGCAGTGACCAACGTCTGGATAAGCAGTTTGAGAAAATTTAGTCAAAGGGAAAAAAGTTGTATTTAATTAAAATTAAAGAATATTTACTATTGAATATACATTTTCAGCCACTATTTTATTGGCCCTCTTTAGGAAAGGTGAAATGAAAAAACCATTCCATATATAGAATGTTTGCGATATGTCACAGCCTTTATTTGAACTTTTTTGAAACTTTTAAAATTAGAATACGGCTACATTCTATA
>NW_019384430.1:875353-945834 GCF_000671375.1 Centruroides sculpturatus | reverse complement strand
ACAGGAGTTTATTCTATTCCATTAAGTGATCGCCGTTTTAATTCAGAGCTAGTTTACGTTGGTGCCACCATGAGACTTTTAAAACAGAGGATTAAAGAACATAAATATTCTATTACTAAAAACGTGGACAGCACCGTCCTTGCAGCCTTTGCTAAACATCAAGATATTAATGTACATTGGGACAAAGCATCCATAATTAGGACAGCCACCAACAAACAAGTCCTTAAACATATTGAAAAACTTGAAATTTACAAGGCGCATATTAACAAAGGATGCATCAACCATAGAGACGCAGAAAGTCTATCCTGCGCATGGAAATCTTTTTACCATGACGATTAATTTTTATTTTTTAATTTAATTTCATTCGTTACCACGATTAATTTCTTAATATTTTATTTATTTTATGTTTTATTTACGTTTTACGTAATTAATTTTAATTTTTAAACCGTTGTATAGCTTACATTCTATTTTACGTTCGTTTTCCGTTTTAAAGTTCGTAACTGATGAAGACTATTAAATATAGTCGAAAACGTTTTTAATTTATTAAATACGTTGCTGGAAATAGTAAGATGGTTTGATTATTTTATTTACTATTGAATATACATTTTCAGCCACTATTTTATTGGCCCTCTTCAGGAACAAAATGCAAAAAATGTTTGAACATTAAATATTTGTATATTTATTTGCTGGAAATGTGTGTTTAGGTGGTGTTATGTTAAATAGAATAAAATATTAAATATAAATTTAGATAGTGGAAATAATTAGTGGATTAATCAACCAGCTAAAAATGACTTAAAGAAAATAGTTATATCCATATTAAATTTGAAAGTAAGAGATATTCATAACAGGACAGGATGCAGTTTCAGTAATTATTTAGAATTCCTCTGCTCCCATTAATGTCTATAACTGTCATTAAAAATTCAGTCCACTTACTGCTGCATTAAATGATTCTATTATATTGTAAAAAAGGGAAGGCACTGAGGTCGGCGTTATGTGTGCGTTTTTTTTATTCGCTATACCCTACTCCGGCGGTATTAAGAAAGGCAAGAAGAATCATCGCCTTACCAGGTGTTTCCTCAACCCTAACTGGGTCGCTCGATCCCCCCTCTAATNAATTCCTCTGCTCCCATTAATGTCTATAACTGTCATTAAAAATTCAGTCCACTTAATGCTGCATTAAATGATTCTATTATATTAAGTGAATATTTTAAGTTCTAAAATTTTATTATTAAATGTTAGAACTATTAAAATATTTTTCAAATTAGGTTACATATTAATGTGTGTAATTTAATTTTATTATGTATAATTTCCTGTACAAAACTCTAAATAAATAAATGTAATATCAACAACTTTATTGAATGTATTAAGCAAATGCTTGTTACAGAGATTATTGAGTTACAAAAAATATATTGATGAACTTTTTAATGTTCTATCAACATATTAATAACTTAATTACTACAAAATTATTCATCCTCATTGAACAGAAAATGCTCATTTTCATTGTAAAATTTTATCAAAACTTCTCTGGCATACCCCTACATCTTAGTCATATAAATATTATATAAAACAGTACTTTTTTGTAAAATTTCAAAGTAATATCTGACATCTTAAATGGTTCAGGTCCTCTCTTCATGTTTTTTATTATGTTTCATTCGTATGTAAATATTTAATGAAGAGATTGACCAACTAAAACTGCCTAGGGGTATGCGGAATTATAGTTTACTTAATAAGGATGTAAAATATTTTTAAGCTAAATAATAAAACGCTTTAATAAATACCAAACATTTTAACTGATTTGTTTGGATATTTTATCAATACTCTAATTAATGTATGGTAAAGGTTATGCAACAGGTAATTGGGTCTGAATAACCTAATACTTCTTTATAAAAATTAAGTATAGGTTAATGATAAACCCATATACTGTGTATGAGATTGAGAAGAATTCATCAAATCCTGTTTTGAAATTTAGTGTTTCATCATTTATTGTGAAAAGTTTAACCAAGTAAACTCTAAATAAAACCCTCACATTACCATTATTAAAAAATAAAAGAATTTTACTTTTCAGCTGCTGGTCTTTCTATAGTTATATAAAAGTTGAAATTGTTAAAGTTTAGTAAAATAACTAAGCTCTAACAAAATAGAATTAGTTTTAATCAGATTAGGAGAGAAGAAACAATGTCGAAGAAGAAAACCAATAATCAATTTCAAGATCTGAGATTTTGCAAGTGACAAATACAGCTAAAAGCACAATTTATCATCTTTTTAGTCATTTTTTTATATGCATTTGTATTTCACAAATTTTTATTTATAAATTTTGATATAATGGAGTTACATTCCATAAACACACCAGCATGATTATGGATAAAAAGCTGGCAAGCATTGTGATTGAATAGTATTGTTTCCTTGTGCTGTTTGCATAAAGAAGCTCCTCAATGTCAAAAAACTAATCTCTACTTGAGATGAGCTTCTTAAAACAAATAGTAAAGAAAAAAAAAAGTAAGGAATGTTTGAGGTTGTTGATATGTAAGAATTTAGCAGAATACTAAAACTTAGGATAATGAAAATAGTAAGGCAAATAATATGATTAACTAAATGTAACTATAAATAAAAATATCCCACCTCTTGATTTTATTTAATCTTTGTTCTCGGTTTTGATCTTTCTTAAGCAAAATTTCTATAATGATTCATATCTTTTTTAATGTTGTTTGCTATAATTTTTTTGTTTTCATTTTTTCTTTTAAGTTTTATTCAACATCTTAGTTTTTAACTACGAATTTGTAAGTGATTTGATAAATGATAAGATTTAATATGAAAACTTTGGCTCTAATATTAAATATTATTTATATAAAACCAATAGTTTTTTTTTCTGTAGAAAAATTGGCAGTGATAATTATGATGAACTTAAGCGTAAGAAAGAAGATTTGAAAGCTCAGAATAAAGATGATTTAAAAAAGCTGACCAAAGATGATAAGAAAACAGTAAAAGATGAAAAAGATATTAAAAAACCAGGAGATAAAGCTGGAAAGAATGAAAAAGTCATACAACTACCAACTGCTAGTCCTGTAGTAACACCTATTCAGGTATTTATAAGTTTAATTTGGTTTCAGTGAAATTGTCATTAGAAAATAAGTTTGAATATTAATCAGATCATATACTTAATCTTAAATAAAAATCTGAATTTTATAACTAATTAAGTGTTTAATCTAATTTAACTAAGTGTTCAATAATTCAGTCTTTTATATGTTCTTATTCAAATAATTACAAAAACATTACAAAATTATTCAGTTCAGTAACTGATTTATTATGAAAGTAGAAGATTGGAACTAAAAGATGAAGAATTCATATCAGTAATAACTAGAATTTCTTTAAATATTGCTGCAATTCACTTGTTTCCAACTATCAAGCACCATGGCGCAGTGATTATCATTTCTGTCTATGAATCAGAAGGTTTCTGGTTTGAACCTTCTCCATGGTGCATCAGTTTTTTTATTATTACGTTCTCAAAGTTCAAATGTCCGCATATGTTAATTTACGATCATTTGCATATTTTGAGAATGCTTCCTCATGCTATAAAACTGTGTGCTAACAAACTAAGTTCAGTTTTTCTTGTACTGCATGCTACAGAGTTAGTGTATTCTGTGGACTAATAAACATCTATTTGTATTCATCGATGACTCATGATTGTTGTCATCTTTGCTCTACGTGACAGTGTATTTAATGAAATGAAACAATAAAATTTATATTATTGTTTGTAGGTTAAAATATTGGATAATATATGTGTGCATAAATTCTAAAATAACTCCTTAATAATTCTTTAATTGAAAACAGTTAAAAGAAATATATTACTTGTATCTTCTTTACCAAATCAAATATGTGAATAAGTGACTTTGAATCAGTTTGTGCTTGAATAAATGTGTGTATATGTTACAGGTATCTGTTGCTTAATGCAGGATTTGATTAACACATGAAATCAATTTTGACAATCCCTTTATATACACAGCTGAAGTTTAAATTAACATGGCTTTAACAGCCATTTTTACTTAACATAAATATATTTTTTTCAGCATTTGCTGAAAAAAGCATATTATGTTGGTAAAACGGGTGTTGGTGAATTTGGTATTTTTGTGCCAATGGTGATTTAGGTGATTTCTGACATAGATCTGTAGTTTAATTATGTTAGTTGTGAAATTTAACACATGTGATATAGTATTCTTTGTTTAGAAGCTTAAAACTTTATTTCACATTTTGTTTGTATGAAATCAAATCAAAATGTCTGCAAATAAAATGCATTTTGTATACTTTTTAAGTTTCATAAATGATATAATGCTATACAAACAGTAAAAATACTCGTAATGTGTGTGTGAAAGAAGCTTCTAAATGTCAGGCATGTCAAACATGGTTTTGAAAGTTTTGTTAGGATACTGAAAGATACAAAACACATGGGGCACACAAAAGCTGTTGATAAAGAAAAATTTCAGGAAATTGTTAAAAATTGATGAATAACAACTTATAAGCTTGCAACAAATTTTAGTGTGTCACAGACATAATGATTGTGTTCTGTATGCATTAAGTGAAGTAATAAATTAGATTGAGTATAACTTTTGTCTGACAAAGGTAGGCAGCTCTAAAGTTTCATTTTTTTCTGAATTAGTTATTCATTTTTATCAGAGAATGCTTTTTATTGATGACAAAAATATTTGTTTTTAATAAAAAATTTGTTCTGATGGTTGTGATTATTTGGTTGAATACTGAATTATCATTGTATTTGATTAATGTGAATTTGATATACACAGTAGCATTGAGGAATCAATTAATTGCATTAATCAATACACATTCATGCATGCATGCATGTGTATTGTAAGTTATTTATTAGAATAACTTAGGCTAAATAAATACTTTAGAAAATTAATGCCTAACAGTTTTTATTCTATATTATTATTAAATAACTAAAATTCTGTAAATAATCATTATTATTATTATTATTTTAGTTGAAAATTAATACTCTAACTGGATTGCCACATACACCACGATATTTTGAACATTTTAAAAAGCGTATAACATTACCTGTATGGGAATATAAAGATAAATTTTTTGAAACATTGACAAAGAATCGAATCTTAGTATTAGTTGGCGAAACTGGTTCAGGAAAGACAACGCAAGTAAGTATTTGCTATTATAAATATCTCACTGTTTATTGAGTTATATAGATTATACATTAGTAAAGTATATCCAGGACCTATGCAATAATTATAAAAATGATATAAATGATGATTTTTGTACTTAATTATGTGTTTTTAGTGCCTTGATGTCCTAGCTATGTATATTAGTCACTCATTATTATAATTGTGAGTGAAAATTATCATCAAGAAGATTAATATATCTTTTTGATGATGATTTTAATTATATCATTAACATTAAATAATGTTAATGATATAATTACTCGGATTTTTGCTTTTTGAATTGCATATTTTAGTAAGTGATTCTAATAAACTTGTTTAGTAAATATTGCAGTTATTTGCTGAGTGAATACTTTACATCCAAACAGTTTTTATTATTGAATCTTAGCCTAGCATGATATTGAATATTTTGTTATATAATTTTGCTTGACCTTTATAGGAAGTTATTGTTGTAAGTAAATTATAGAAATTCTTACATAGGTGGAGATTGTTCAGAATGATTGAACAATAAGTATATGTGGGATTGGCAACATAGGGTTAGTCTTTTTGTTGTTGAGAAAAGTAATTAGTGATTTTATATATATATATATATATATATAAACTTCTGCTCTACAAACCCCAAGAGGGTTTTGTCCAGGACCAAAATGGGATGGATGGGTAGTGAGGGACATATGTATAGGGAGTGACCTGTCCAGATATGTTTGGCTCACCCACACATATCTAAACAGATCACATACTGAAAAATTCCTGAGGTTTTTGACTCAACCAGACATTATCATGGGTTTTCATAATGATGGACTGCCACCTTTAGTGCTCGTCCATATAGCCATCTGAGGTTAGATGTTAAAAAATAAGTCATGAATTAAGGTGAGCTAAGGATTATAAGTACAGTAGAGCATCGATTATCTGACTCAATTGGGCTCATGTTGGTCGGATAACTGAAAAAATCGGATAACCAAAAAGAATGAAAAAAATACATTATTAGTATAGTATATTAGTATATCCCATGTAAATAGTATATTAGTATATCCAATGTAATCAGTATATTAGTATATCATTAACCTACTTCACGTTAAATTTCCATCAATGTTAAGACTAACAAAATTTTTTAAAGTAATAATCGTCGCTATTGTATCGTTAAAAATTATTTTTTAAATTATTTTATTGCTCACAAAACAAACAACCACTTGTAATTAGAAAATTAAGTGTCGTTTAAATCCTGGCCTGCCTTTCATGGTCGAGTCAGTGTTACCAGCTAAAATATGCAAAAATTTAACAAAAATAATATTAAAGTAGCCAAGACATAGCCAAATATTGTAGCGCCACATCACTAGTGGACATTTGAAATTTGCCGACTAGAATGGTCAGTTAACCGAAGTGATGGTTAATTGGGGGTTGGATAATCGATGCTCTACTGTAGTGGATATTAGCATTGTGTTTTGAACTATGTTTTTATTGTTTTCTCATAAATATATTAATTTATCTGTAGTTATAATTAAGCATTAGGAAATTAAAATCAATTAAATGTTTTAGTAATAAAAAAATTTATAAAAACTTACTATTTTTCAGATACCTCAATGGTGTGTAGAATTTTTGAGAGAAAGAGGTGTAAAAAAAAGTGTGGCATGTACACAACCTCGAAGAGTAGCAGCAATGAGTGTTGCTGCTCGAGTAGCAGAAGAAATGGATGTAATGCTTGGACAGGAAGTTGGTTACAGTATTCGATTTGAAGATTGTTCATCTTCTAAAACTATTCTAAAGTAATTTATTTAAAATATATTTTATTTTATTACCTATTTTTGATTTAAGTATGTAAATTTATATACTGTATAATCTTATTTAACAGATATATGACCGATGGTATGTTGTTGAGAGAAGCAATGAGTGATCCTTTACTAGAAGCTTATGGAGTAGTATTATTGGATGAAGCTCACGAAAGAACTTTGGCTACTGATATATTGATGGGTGTTTTGAAACAAGTAATCAATCAAAGGTCTGATATGAAAATTGTTGTGATGAGTGCAACATTAGATGCTGGAAAGTTTCAGGTAATTGAGTTACTATTTTATGTATGTTTTATTATTAATTTTTAATTACATGCAACAGTAGGCCTATCTTTAAACCTTTCCTTATCTATTTACTGAAAGGTTACGCATTGGCCAAGAATAATAACTACCACTGTTCTTAATTATTTTTGAATGTTTAAATTTCAGAAATATTTCCTCCAGTGATACATACTTTTAATGGCCAAATTGTGTTTTTCATTTGAATTATCTTTTTAAAAAGTTATTAATTAATTTTTTATATAAATAAAAATTAGTTTGAAATTAAAAGAATTCTGTGTAATTTGAATTAAAGGCTTTAAATAAAATATTATTAATAAATAAATAACATCATTCTTTTGTTTTTAAGAAATGGTTCTAAATATGAATTTTACTTTTTCTTGCAGCATTATTTTGATGATGCTCCTCTTATGACCGTTCCTGGTCGAACCCACCCTGTGGAAATTTTTTATACACCAGAGCCTGAACGGGATTATTTAGAAGCAGCAATTAGAACAGTTATACAAATTCATATGTGTGAAGAGTCAGAAGGAGATATATTACTATTTTTAACTGGTCAAGAGGTATGTAAAGAAATTTGATAATAAAATAGTAATTTTACACAAAAAAAGAACACCAAAGAGAGTGAATGTGTTCTCTTAGGTTATAAATGTTATTTATAGTAAGAGTAATTAATTTATAAAAATATAAAAATTAGAATAATGTTTTTATTTTTATAAATTAAAAGATAAGATTTGTTGCTTTCTTATTTTTATTTTCTTATTTGATAGTTAAGTATTCTTTATTTGTTAAGTTGAATACATAAATAAAGCACAATTAAAAATCAGCATTAATTGGTTGGAAGTATATTTTCTTGTATTTCAATTGTTTTTTATTTTTTTGCCCTAATACAATTAGAATTATTATAAATATGTCATAAATATCCTATGTAAAGAAAACATTTTTATTCCTTATGAACGTAATTTTTAATTTATGTGGTACAATATATCAAGTTGTATTTATTAGATCTACTTTCTTTGAAACAAATTATCACATATAAATTTTTATTTTTCTTCTAAGTTTGGAATAAGTTTATAGATTCTGTTAAAACTGATTAATAGTATTATTTGAATTAAAATGTAGCAGTATTTGTGATTTTCCCAAAAAAGATTATAGGCATTTGATTATACTTTTTCAATAGAATTTAAGAAATAATAATTAATTTTCTCTTTAAAACATATTTCTTGTCACAAATTTTTATATAAAGTTCACATTAATGATTTTGCCATCAGTCATAATCAGTTTTAAACATAGATAAACTATTAATTCCTATACTATATTGAAAACTAACATTTCAACATTAACATCAGAATTATTCAGAATAAAACCAATATTGATAGTATTATTTAATTTGTAATCTGTAATGGCTCACTTGAAAGCCTTCTATTAAATATTAATTTAAGGTTACATCTGGGCCAAAAGAAAACATCATTGCCTTAATTATTCATGGAAGTGTTTTCATGAATATTTCCTGCATTGATACATCCTACAGTAGACACATGTTATATTTTTTTGTATTGATTGTTATTTGACCCTCTGGAATAAAATAGTGCTATTTCTGATTGGAAAGACAAGGAAAAAAATATTATTACTCATCTACTTGGTCCTGTTGATAAGCTATAACTGCAAAATCTATAATGGAATGTTGGAATTTATTCATAAAATTTTACAAACTAGTGCAATATACAAACAAGCAATCAAAGTATGATAGAGAAAAGGATGACAATTTAAACAGGCTTGGGGAAGTAAAATTATTAATAGGAATTCTGTATTTAGCTGGTTGTAAAAAGTTTAATAGCTACATCAGTGAACTGTGGACACCAGATGACATGGATTAGAAATAGTGAGAATGGTGATATCTGAGAAAAGGTTTAAGTTTTTAATAAATAACCTTGGGTTTGATGGCAAAAAACAAGTAAGACAGAGTTTAAACAAATAAAATTGGATACAGTTTGCAATCTTAAAAAATTGTCAAAAAAGTATATCTGATGAATACTGTGATGTAGACAAAAAATTGGAGACATTATGGAGAGGAGATGCAGCTTTCATTAGTACATATTGAGTAAACCAAATAAATACAGCATCAAAATTTTTGATAGTTGACTCCCATATGTACTATGGACACAACTTTGAAATTCATTGGGAAAGACAACTCAATGGTCCATATTTTGTTTCAGATTTACTGGAAGAAGTGAAAGGTTTAACAATGATATAGTATAGCTTAATCCAGCAGAAACATACCATAGATAATTGGTTTACAAGTTACAAAATTAGCTATGAATCTATTTAAGAATGATAAACTGACAGTTGTGAGGATAATTCAAGAAAACAAGTGAGAGTTACCAACAAAATTTGGAGATTATAGAAAAAGAGATATGTAGTAGCTTTTTAGTTTTCAGAAAGACCTCACTCTAGTAGTATATGTATCTAAGAAGATGAAAAAAATGTTGCTTTTACCTATCATCTATGCAACATACTTCTACTATTGATGATGAAATTGGTTCTTTACAAAAATCTGAAATCCTTTCCTTTTATAATTTGACTAAAGATAGAGATCTAAATAGATAACTTAGATCAGTGGTTTCCAACTTAACTCTATCATGAAACTCTCTTCAACTTAGTAATTACTGTTGGAACCCTGACAGTTTTTAATGATTATAGATAAAACAGCAAGTAGAAACACCAAAAACAATTTATTGAAAATACAAAAAACGATTAATAATGGAAAGCAAATATTATTGCTTGCTTCAAACTTGTTATTGATGTAAAGGGTTAATTGCAATCTTTCTAACACTTAATGTTATTTGGTTATCATCAGTTTATGCAGGTCCTAAAGTGATTTCAATAAATGAGTCCTGTTGAAATATTTTATTGCAAAAATGTGATTATTAAATTTTTCAAGATTACTTTTATATTTTTTATAGGAAATAGAGGAAGCTTGCAAACGAATTAAACGTGAAGTAGATAACATTGGTCCAGAAGTAGGAGAACTAAAATGCATTCCTTTATATTCAACATTACCACCTAATTTACAACAGCGAATATTTGAACCACCACCGCCAAGTAAACCAAATGGAGCCATTGGTAGGAAAGTTGTTGTGTCCACCAATATTGCAGAAACATCATTAACAATAGACGGAGTTGTGTTTGTGATAGATCCTGGCTTCTCTAAGCAAAAAGTAAGCTTACTTTGATTTTATTTTTGTAATTGCATCACTATATCAAAAACTTATGTATAATCATTTGTTTTTTTTTTTTTAGGTATATAACCCTAGAATTCGTGTAGAATCTTTATTAGTTTCCCCAATAAGTAAAGCTAGTTCTCAACAGAGAGCAGGTAGAGCTGGTCGTACAAGACCGGGAAAATGTTTCAGACTCTATACAGAAAGAGCCTATAAGACAGAAATGCAAGAACAGACGTATCCAGAAATTCTTCGATCTAATCTGGGATCAGTAGTTTTACAGTTAAAAAAACTGGGAATCGACGATCTTGTACATTTTGATTTTATGGATCCTCCAGGTATTTATTGTCATCATTTTTAGTGTGTTTTGTTTCCAGTGATGATCATGTTTTAAAAGATGACACTTGTTTTTCAGCTCCAGAAACATTAATGAGGGCTTTAGAATTATTAAATTATTTGGGTGCGCTGGATGATTCAGGTGAACTGACTGAACTTGGTTCTGTCATGGCAGAATTTCCACTAGATCCGCAATTAGCAAAAATGCTGATTGCGTCATGTGATTACAATTGTTCCAATGAAGTTCTTTCTATAACAGCTATGCTGTCAGGTATGGATTTAATAATAATTTTCATTACAATTTCTATTATCACATAATGAAATTTGATGCAATTTTGACAAATTTGTAGAAAGCATCAAACATTAAAACTTACAATAAATTGAATATGTATATGTTTCTAGTATTCAAATCACTATTACGAGGTTATATAAATTAATTAAGGGAAGTTGTGACAGATGAAATATTGGTTTTACTTACAATTTAAAGTACAGTAGAATCTATTTATTGTAATATGATGTTGCTATTAGTCATTAAATGTTATCAAAATTAGAATGTTCCAATAAAAACTTTGCCTGTTGCTGATAGATTTTGGTTATAGTTAAGCCTATTGCTGTTTTGAAAAAAATACTCATTTTTAAACATTCTTTTAATGCTGTCAGTAGAAGCATGCAGCTGATAAACACAGATGTTAAGTTATGGCCAAAATTTTTATTTCTAAGACCTGAACTTTGAATATCTAGCACTGCCATCTTGGAAGCCTAGAAGTTTGACAATGGCATTTGGAATGTTGAGCATGAAAAATCGAAGTTCAGCCTAAACTTTTGCATTGTGTTTTGGGTTAAAATTATAAATAATTTTATTAAAATAATGATTATTTAAATATTTATGAATAACATTGTAAAAAATAAATGATTTTAATCCAGAAATCATTTGTCTTCAATTTTTTGCAAATGATGTGTCCATAGAATTTCTATATCTGTGTTCATAAAATAGCTTATTATTATACTGTAGAAGTAAGTTTGTTCTTTTATGCCATCTACCATCAATAGCAGGATTTTCTAAATTTCTAGAAATAATTTTCAAAACTGGTTTCATTGTCATCTCTATATGGACTTATAGCCACCACTTCTCTCAACACAAGTATGTCATGAGAACAGGCAAAGTGCCTTGGAATTTTCCTACTACTATATTGTATGGTCAATGCTAATTAAAGTCAACAATAATTATTTAGTGTTTATTATCCTATAAATATTTTAAAATAGTTTAATTTGTTTATTTGCGTTTGCTGGTCACCATCACTTTTGAATGCATCTACCATTTTACGACAAATCTCGTGATGCATTGCATGACTTAAATGTGTAGTGCAATGTGTGTTACTTTGAGTTCAAACATTAGATGTATACTGTGCTTGCCATATAAGTTGGAAATTTTGACTTGTGCTGCAACCTCTCTATTATCACTTTGTCATTCCATTTTAACATTTCAAGTAATGGTTATTTTTTGAATTATTATTTGCTTATAGTACAGTAATTTAAATTGTTGGCACTTTTTTTCTTCAATTATTGGGTAAACTAACAATCAGTATGGTTACGTTTAGGTTAAAGAATTAGTGAGAGAAAAAAATGTATATAAATTTTTCATAAATAAAATAAAAAACTGTTTAGAAGCATCTGGAAGAATATGAAGTCTTATTTCCTGCTAAATGACAAACAAAGGATAAATTTCAAGTACTTCAATATTAGGCTTAAATTATCTGTATTTTGACAGCCTTCGTCTGTTGTTCCATAACTTTCAACACTCATAGCAATTTTTATGTTAAAAAGATTGACTATAAATAGAGAATAAATTTCAAATTAGATTTTAGTTTATTTGAAGAAACAGAGCTGTGATTTGTTATAATCTATTTGAAGTAAGTTGCCACTTAATGTAAACAAGGAGCAGTAATAGTGCTTTTGATTGATCTAGTTTACATGTCAGTCAATGATCAAATTGCATCTAATTCTTTCACACAAAATAATTCCAAATAATTTTGTTTTAAAATACTAGATAGAAAAATTTACTGTAAGGATATAAATTTTCTTCAGATGACTTTCAGGACATTAATATACATAAGTTAAATCAACCTTTCATTTCATATACACTATTATTTTTTAAAAAGTCATTAAAAAACAAATGGTTTTTTCTATGATTAAAAAAAATAACATAACGAAGGCTGTTTTCAATGCAGATAGCTGTTACCAGCCCTCTGGCTGTTGATGATGATAAAATGAAAAAAGAAGATAGCAAACATCAAAAACTGTTATATAATTTCAAAACATAGATTAAAAAACTGTAAGATAACTTTTATGGAGCTTAGTCTAAATTATAACCAGTTTTAACTACAAAAAATAGTTATTTGTGATGATGCAATATTTTTATAGCATTATTTTAGAATACTAAGAGTTTGATAATTAACATATGCCATGAAATATTTAGCATTTCACAAATTTTATTTTGGAATTGTTTTGAATTTTCTTGATATTTAAGGGTTGTTTTTCAAAAGTTTATAATAAGCATTGTTGAAATAATTTTTCCATTTTTAATGCTATTTAGTACTTTTCAAGAAATGATTGTCCTGTAGACAAATTAAAGTAGAAAAATTACTCATTAATAAGTCATCAATAATTTCCATATAAATCATGATTGATTCTTCATTAATATCTTACTGCAAAAAATAGAAAAACTATATGAAATGATTTGTAGACACTTGTATTGTTTTTGTTACAAATTTAGTCCTATTCTTGGAAAATGTCACATGTACTGATCCAATCATTGTGAATTTTAATGAAATCTATATATTTTCTAGGAACTCTTTAATTGCAAAAATTTTGTAGTATTGGAAAATTCTTTGTATTTGCTAAATGAGTAGTTTCTAAAAGTGGATTTTTCAGTAAAGTATCAAATGTAAAACTATCAAAAATTAGAGTTCTCTTATTAAAGTAAATAAATTGTAGATTTTTAGAAATAATTTTTGTTTAATGAGTAATTTGAAAAATCTTAAATGTCAAAATTTCATCAGATTTCTTTCTTTTTTTTGTGTAATTTTGTGTCTTTTCTTTAATGTTTCTTAGAAATTAGTCAAAATTATCTTAACTGTAATTTATTAAAGACTAAAGATTAATGTTTTTAATAAGAAAATTGAAATTTAATGTAAAGTTTAAATAAAGTAATTTTTAAAAGCATTAATGACTTAAATAATTTAAAAAGTAGTAAAGTTAAATGATCAGTAACGCGAACTTATAATGTCCAGTTATTTCTAGTAAAAATTTATTTTTTGTGCTGGACATTCCTGGAGATTTTAAGAATAGCCATCCCCTTGGGTTTAATGTAGTTGACTAAGCCCAGTGGATGTGGGGTTACTATTTTTGTGGCCCCCCTTCCAACACTCTTTAGTTCCACAGTGCTTTGTTCGACCAAATGAGGCAAAGAAAGCAGCGGATGATGCAAAGATGAGATTCGCCCACATAGACGGAGACCACCTGACGCTCCTGAACGTATATCACGCCTTCAAACAGAGTAAGTATATAATTACTGATTATTAGTAAATTTTCTCTTGTGAATAAAATAGTTTGTGTTGTTTATAAAATAATTTGATTTTTAATCAGATCACGAAGATCCTCAGTGGTGTTATGATAACTTTGTCAACTATCGTTCCCTAAAGAGTGCAGATAATGTCAGACAACAACTTTATCGTATCATGGATCGCTTCAACCTACGGCGAACGTCTACAGACTTTTCGAGCAAAGACTATTACATCAACATCAGGAAAGCTTTAGTAGCAGGCTTCTTCATGCAGGTGATTATGGCAGGATTTAATTGTAATTAATTGTAAATTTTTTCCTGTTTAATATAATAGAATTACATTTGACCATTAGGCTGCACACCTGGAAAGGACAGGACATTATTTAACGATTAAGGACAATCAAGTAGTTCAGCTTCATCCCTCTACATGTCTGGATCATAAACCAGATTGGGTCATCTATAATGAATTTGTTCTCACTACAAAAAATTACATTCGAACAGTGACAGACATTAAAGCAGATTGGTAAGATTTACTGTTACCTGTTTGTGTTTTTTTTCTTTTTCAGTTTCTTTTTATTGAAATTGGCTTTATTTTAGGTTAGTGAAGATTGCTCCGAATTACTACGACATGGGAAATTTCCCTCAGTGTGAAGCCAGAAGAGAATTAGAACTTTTAATAGCGAAATTGGAATCTCGTCAGTTTCAAGAAGGATTCTGATTGTATTTATTTTGTAATGTCACATATTGATTTTTTATATATATAAAAATATATATATAATTCAGTTATAGATTCCTAAAAATTTGGTATAGCATCGGCAATATGTCAGTGGACATTCTCACTCATTTATGTTTTCGATTGTATTCATTTGAGATAAGTATGTTTCTCGTTGCCATCAACTCAATGAACATTTCATCCTCGAGACTGGAGAGAGAGTTTTATATGGGTGTCGCAGATTAAATTTAGTTCACTTTCTCAGCAGTTCTACTTTCCGTATACTTCGGTGCCTCGTCCGAATTGTTCCGGACACTACTTTACGAGATTGAACACAGACGAAACGACAAACGGACAAGATTGACAGAATAGCGGTAGCATGCAAGAGTCATTCATCACACAACGGGAAGATATATTTTCTCAAATGTTTCGAATTTTCACATTTTTTGGGTTTGGAAACATACTTATCTCCATTTAAATAATCATTTAAATCATATGGCATGAATATATATAAATAATAATAAAATAAGGTATACTTATTTAGCCGTATATGATTTGTTCATTTGAATACTTTCATGTTTATTCCTTCACATCAGCGACCATAACCGAGCACCATTCCCACGTCATATAAATTATATGTATTCGATGGCGTAACAGTAAAATCATGCTTCTCTGATAATAAAAATATATATTTTTGACAAGAATGTTTGTATTAATGAATGTGATCATGTGTCAATCAACCAAATCAGTGAAAGTACTTATCGGTTCTCTGCTTTGAGATTTGAGTCAGATTTTCAAATTTTTATGAGAAGTCAACCTGGATATGTTGTTACACACTTACAATGCACAAAAAAAAAAAAGAAAACTTGGTGCCTATAGATCAGTTGATGAAGCTCTTGATTGCTTGCTGTTCTCTTATGCTAAGAAAATACATATAGTTAAGGTTGCTGTTGAGAACAAATCACACAGGAACACTTTTAGTGGAAAGAGGTCTGTTTATTGATAGGAAAGGATATGCATTTCAGGCTTAATGCCCCTCTTCAGTCCTATTATAGCAAATTTATCAGCAAAACTTATTACAGAGTTAGATTTACTGATTATATTGAAATATTTAGGATACATGTACAAAGATTTACACAATAAAACACAATTACCGAGATTATAGTGACAATTAGGATAACACAACTCGTGAGAAGACATGAAAAAAGAGGGAAAAGTAGAGCTAAAATTCTTTTAGCTCCACTTTTATACACTTTTGAACAGTATAATATGTGCTAGAATAAAAAAAAGGTTAACTTAATTGGTTGCTTAATTTTATATTTAAGAGAGAAAATTTTATAAAATTAATAAGGGAATGCTTATAGGGTGCAAAATAAATCCAATAAAATGTACAAAAAACATATAGGACCAAATAGGAGAGGTTAAAAAGATGTACTGTATTCCTGTATCGTTCTCTGAACATTTGGTATATTGAACTACACAGTGGGATACAATGGAGGGAGGTAGTACATTTTAATGGACTTTGCTACTTAGGAATAGCTGACAGATGTCATTGATGACAGAATGAATCTAAATACTGTTGCTGTGAATTTCATTTGTTTTGATCATTTCTGTGTTCAAAAAATTCTTTTTTTAATAATTTTTCCTTTTTAAGAATTTTGATACTGTTGAGTGGGATCTTGCAGCCATCTTGTTTACAATGAGTGGCGACTGCTGAGTTGGTGTCAAAGCTCTTATATGCTCTGCTAGTTTCACCTATGTAATAGTACTTTGGATAACATGTACAAGTGAAAGCTGTAAACAAGATTATTATGTAATTAATAAAACATCAGTATTACTATAATTTGTTCTTTGATTTTTTTAGAAATTTTTGATGTTATTGTTTAGTGTGGGTGCTAAAATGATATTATATGGTGTTAGTATTCTTTGGATGTTTTCAAAAATAGTATAGGTATTATCTAATTTTTTCTAAATTATTTGAATCTTTGATTTGGGTTGACCTGATGAGTGGTTGTGTAGCCATTTGTTGATAATTCTGTTTGGGTAGTTATTTAATTTAAAGGTATGATAAATTTGATCTATTTCTGTTTTGGTTTGAAGTTTCACTTGTGCATGTTTTGATTTTGTTGACACACATATTGAATATGTTCTTTTTAATATACATGAGTGCTGAAGTAGTAATGGATTACTGACTTCACAGAGTTTTATAATTATAGGTAACCCCCGTATAACACGGCACTTCTATAGCACGGATTCGCTCTAACACGGTTCAAGAATTGGTACCATCCCCCGTATAACACGGCACTTCTATAGCACGGATTCACTCTAACACGGTTCGAGAATTGGTACCATCCCCCGTATAACACGGTACTTTTATAGCACGGATTCACTCTGACACGGTTCGAGAATTGAGTAAAACCCTCGTACAACAGGAAATGTAATAAATTTTTACATACTTAAGTTATAATAGTTCACGAAAATAATAATTTTCATGAACTATTAGTACTTAAGTATGTAAATTTTCTCTTATCGCCTTCTGTCGATACACGTGGTCCTTCTCGAAACTTGTTTCAATGTTGCCAGATCGTGACGCTTCTGCTTCTGATGTTGCCGAATGTTTTTCCCTTATTCCATACTTCCTTTATTCTTCATAAGTGCTTAGCACCATATAAGGAAATTTATAAAGATGTTTTAACTAGAAGCGAGCAATCTAAAATTACATACATTTTGCAAAAGGTAAAGCATGGATCTGAAGATAATGCAGAAAAATGCTCAGAGGATAAGGATAACTTGCCAAAAAGAACACGCGTGGTTAATTAATAGTGTTTTTAGTGATGACGAAGAAAACATTGTTTAATTTATATTAATATGTACCACTTAAAAAAATTTTAATGAAGATATTTATCTTAATTATGAAAATATACTAGCATGTTTTTTTAATTTTTGGAACCTAACCCTCCTTTTCATATTAGTTCTTTGTTTCGTATAACACGGATTCGCATAACGGCAATTTTTTGGAATGTAACTACCGTGTTATACGGGGGTTACCTGTGCTATCAAATTTCACTAGAAATTTGTCTAGTGTAGGTAAACCTATACTAATTTAATGAAAATTTTATAAAATATCAGTGTTTAAACAATTTTTGTCATTTTAAAGAAATACTGTTTTATATATAAGTTNTATATGTATATATATATATATACATACATATATATATATATATATATACATACATACACATTTGTTTATTTAAGCAAACTGGTATAACCATGATGCTGGGAGAGAAAACAAAAATTACACAAGATCATACAACATATCCTTTAACAAAAAAAAATCACGCAACTTTTACATAGTTTATGTAGTGTACTAAATGTTATGTAATTAAAACAAAAAAATACACTCAAATGTAAGGTTATATTTTATGATCTTTTTTTAATCATCAAAGCTATAGAAAAATTAAATAACTTTAAATATTTAAAGATTGAAAGACTACCAGAACACAATTGATCTGTGTGCATTTTAGCGTTACATTTATGAAATTATGAAGAATATTTGGTTTTGAATAATTGCTTTTTTTACTATTGTAGAATTTATTTTTTGGGTTGTAATTAATATTTAGTATTTTTTTTTACACAGTTAATAATAATTCAGTATTGAAGGTGCAGTGATCCTCAAATTACTGCAGATAAAAACAAAAGTGCATTTTTTTTTTAATTCAAAACATCATTTGACAAAAGTCTATACTAAAATTTAACAATGACATGTCTCCAGAAATTTGAGGGGTCAGTTTTTCTGTCTGTCCCTCCTCCTCCTGCATTTCATGCCTCTCTAACAGAAATCTCATCGTTGCATTTGTCCGTCACTCTCGACTGTTTATGGATAGTTATTGCTTTGTATTCTTGTGTATCCAAACAAAAGAAAAGTAAAATTTGTCTTGATACATTTGAGATCAAAGGAAAAATGCATCAAATAATTGATCTCGTAAGTGTAAATTGAATGGTAGTTAACAAGTATGCAAATTTGCTTAAATTGATGAATTTTTATTTGAGTCAAATTCACAACAAATCCGAGACATTACTGAATTTCCACAAAACGTTTCTATTACAAGTAAAACATATGTACAGTTACAAAAGTTCACAAACAACAATTGCAATACGTCAAGTGTAACAAAGTTCAAATACTTTTATCCACGACAACAGGTCCGTCAAAAAGAACCCCTTCAAAAGGTTAGTTACCGCACAGTGAGACGAAACAATCTTCTAGGCCGGCTTAGGCGAAGCTAGACAAACGTGAATGCCCTTGATGTGTCCTAGGCGAACTAAAATTCCCGCCTAAACTCAATCCTTTTATACAGATTGAGGCAAATGGAATTCCACCAATCAGCGCTTAGTAGTGCTATAAGACGTCCGCTGGTGGTACAACGTCTTCCAGCCAATCCGCGGTCGAGTTTCCAAAGTTGTCTGATCGGTGTTCCCATGGTGACAACCGTCGTTTGTTTGAAAATACGGAAAAGCATGGGAAACCGTATGTCGGACAATTTTATCCTGACAATTTGGTTAATACCAATTGAAGCATTTTGATACAATTAGATTATTTTGAATTCTGTAACAAAACTCTGGTTACTTTTTGATAAAACACGAAAATAACCTCAAAGAACTAGAAATTGTTATTTTATATCAATTAGGTAACATTCATTAAAATAAATTGTAAAAAGCAATCTTCATTTTGTGTTATTTTATTAATGAAAATATTTAAACATTTTTGCTCGATGAATCGAAGAAGTTCAAATATTGTTTGTTCTGGTTTTTAAAACATATTTTACAAGTATAGAAGGTTGGAGAGAGAGAAGAAATGTGAAAGCATTTTCCCCAATGTTGATGCAAGGTTTTTGTATAAGAATTTGCAGGGATTCTCTAAAACTCAATAGTTATTTGTAATGACAAGTGATAAGTTGGCGAGAGAAGTCTTTCATTACTACTAAATTTGCTAATTCCTGTAACATGTGCTCTGGTACCAGAACTTACTTATACAAAACGGTTATACACCACGTAGAATGTTTTTTAACAGTAAAGATTCATTATGCACACTGTTTTGTTAATGTCAGTAGAGAAATTATGGCAATATTTTGTCGTGACATAGCCAAATTTTTTGCCATCTTGCCTTTCTTTGGCAGTTAAATGGCTGCCAGAGAAAAGTAAAATACTTGTTAAAACATTTAATGAGACAACGAACACAAATTTAAAGCTTTAATTTTCGGTAACATCGATTCATGTTAACATTTTACTGCTTGTGCCTGCCATTACTCTTAATTCTGTTTAAGGAACATCTGATATTTTAATTTATACCAATTTTGAGAGAATATGGCTAAATACAAGCAAAAAGTCACTCTACAATACATGGTCATATTAGTAGTCAGCACTAGGTGCTTGCATGTGGATTAAGAACCCAATCTGGTTGAAGAGTGAATATTCTTTCCTTCTGTTCAAAGATATCCTGAGAAAAGCAAACAGAATTGAAATATGTTAGTCAGTTGTATTCTGTTGTTAAGATTTTATTCACTAAAAACTGTGTTATTGAAATGATTTTGGTAAATATCTCGATTATCAGTAAATTCAATAACTATGTAAGGGGAGCCATATTTGGAAATATTACCTATTCTAGGATGGGATTTACGTTGGCATTTTTCAAAATGTTTGGCAAATACTTGACTGCTGTTTGGAAAATTGCAGACTCCCTATGGGCAGCTATTGGCAAGAGCCAAATCCGACAGAGGGCGCTGTTTTTGAGCCAAGATGGCTGCCGAAACAGGTAAGGAACCGACCATGTGTTTGTTTAGTGCCTGAGCCGGTTCAGTTTCTATCGGTGACGACTGCTGCGAAGACTAAATGGAGAACAAATCATTGAATTTATATCAAATTCTAGACTATATCGGCGACAGGAAACGTTGTTTCGTAGAAGGTGAAGCCTTTTTGGATGCTGGACCCATCGTATTTTGTGGATTAAACTCTAACAACAACACCGAAGTTCGCATTCTTGCTTTAGTGTTGCAATCTCAGATATTGGCATTTTAATACATCTCAATTACAGGGAGAATGCACGTACAAAGCGGAACTGTCTGGTTTTTGTAAACATGTGATAACGTGTTTATTACACGTTAACAGGTGAGAAGTATTTAAATATTTTAAGCAGTATACACCATGTTCCAATATAAAAACAGTTTTATTTATCATAATATTTAAAATTAGTGCCAATCTGAAGGCTACCCTGCTGAGTCTTTCAGCACTTATACAACATAGGCCAGTGAAAAGTTTGTAGCACACATTATTGTTTGTGTTTGTGTGTGTGTGTGTGTGTGTCACATATATCCAAAACGGCTTCACGTTCTACAAGACAACGTTTCCTTTCGGCGATATAGTCTAGAATTTGACATAAATTCAATGATTTGTTCTTCATTTGGTCCTCGCAGTAGTCGTCACCGATAGAAACTGAATCGGCTCAGGCACTGAACAAACACGTGGTCGGCTCCTTACCTGTTTCAGCAGCCATCTTGGCTCAAAACAGCGCCCTCTGTCGGATTTGGCGCTTGCCAATAGTGGATAGTTTCCTTTGTTTCAGAATGCTGGGCAAAACAAAAGCCATTGTTCTGATGTGAGGATTCGGTTTTGATTGTCTCTGGACGCTCACACCCAGGGTTGTTCCAAGCCTTTCTATAAAAGGTACTAAAAAGAGTACTAGATAACAAAAAAAGGACTAAGTTTTCTCTAAGAAAATTTATCAGAATGTGTGATAGTATTTAAAAAAAAATCGATTACATTGTCATAGTATTGATTCTGCACATACTTATCGATAATAAGTCAAAATGATCTATTGACTCATGCAGGCATTATTTTGACTGTAAACTGCTGAATGTACGTATATATTATATATTATTAAAATATATATTTTAATAAATAGAAATTTCAAAAATTATAGTGTGTTACATGTAACATACAAAATTCATATATTACCATGTGGAGGCTGGTGGTGGAGACTCCACTGTGATGTGCACTATTGATTAGTGTTGGAACAAATAGTATATTCGGCATGAGGCCGAATATCCAGCCAGGAGTGTGGCCGAATAGCTGAATATTCGGCCAAACTATTCGGCTTGATGAACGCACATACTAAAATTGGCACACAAACCGCACTATGGCGAGAACCCTGCTCTCTATTGGCCCACTGTCACTACACTTTGCCAATTGCGTTAATTCTTGACAGTTGTAGCAGACAGACGAGCATCACGGCAGTATGTGATAAATGATATCAAATGTGGATAACAATGAAATGATCTACACATGTAAATAACGGAAAAAGAACAGAAAAGGACCGCAAAGTGAAAATAAATACGAAATTGAGTTGATAACATAATCAAACAAGTGGAGGTAGCTTATTGGCGCGAAATTCGCGGTCGTCAATGCCAAACAATTGTTGTCATAGACTTTGGAAAGCTAAATGCTTGTAATGAAAGTCACTTAGCGTGCATGGGCGAAAGCCAGGGGCTGTTCGGGCTACCAAGCTGTCTCGAATTTGTGAAATCATAACTGTGACTTATTCCGATGTCGTAGGTGTCTCTTTTCTCCGTTATCACCAGGTGAAGAGTCACATAATTGTAAAATGCAAAATCTACGACGGAAAAGTGACAAATCGAAAGTATCGTGAGTGCGTATATTATGATGTATGCATAGGCATATGCAAACTAGAGCAATAGAGGAAAGAGAAACGGAAGAGCAAAGATGAGTGCTTAAAAAGAAGGATAGGCAGGGTCAGACCCTCAGATGTTCAACAATTCACAAACGAATAGGTGTGTACGTGTGCTGATCTTTGTAATTATAAATTGTGAATACATGTGACTAATATTACTTTTTATTTTGTGCATGTTATAAGTTATAAATATAAACAAACAACACTAACCCGATAACATTAAATCTAAATACCAAAATGATTAATTTACTGTGTTTTTGTTATTTCTTACTTCTGTTTTTAGGTATTCGGCTGAATAGTGATTAAATTATTCGGTATTCGGCCGAATAGCAAAGAATAGGCCAAATACCGAATAGTAACCGAATATTCGTTACATCACTACTATTGATGTTCACTGATCACATCCATGTTCATGTGTCACTAGTGAGCATTACCAATTGTTTAGCATTGGAACTGTTGGAGGTTAGAGCCTAAAAAATTATTTAATGCCAAAGTAAAAAAACATACAATAGAAATGAATGTTTTGAAAAGAAAGGTATTAGGATTTCATGAATGTATTAGGAAAATGGTGTTGGTATCTTGGTACTGGGACAAGTAAAAAGATACTAGATTAGTATAAAAGTACTAGCTGGAACAACACTGCTCTTGCTTTCATATTTTTCTATGAGTGTTTGTTTTTATTAACATTTTCATTGTGTTCAAAAAGGATTTTTCCTTAGTCCTCAGAGCATTTGTCTTCTACATTTCCAACAGAAATCTTGCTGCATACTACTACCTTATCGTCATTTTCTAGAACTCAGTAAAACAGGAAATCAGGTAACACTCACATCAAAACTAATTTAAAACTAGCAAGACCAATATTCAACCAAATATTTTGGATATATTACATTCATGTCAGTTTATCTAATTTGACTTCTGTCATTTATAATTATATATGACTAAATAACTGTAATTTACCTGTATGCTTTTTCTCTTGTGTACAGCCCACGCCATTTCAAAAGGTTTAAATGAGGCCCACCCGTTTTAGAATTTAAATAAAATGAATTTAGTAGAACTAGATGTGAAGATTTGTTTAGATAACAATAAAAGAAAATTAGATTTTGTAATTTCATGCTGGACAAGTTTAACACTAGTATTTATAACATTTCCTTGTTACTTGGTTATGTATATTTACGTAAAACACATTTGCGGAACCGCCACGAAAGTCGGAATTGTGAGTGGGTTTACGACCAAAGTAGGTTTTGTGTTGGACTGACCAGAACAAGAAAAGTGATCAGAAAATATACATTCTCGACCCAAGACAAGCAAGCCTGTGTTCTTAGATGAGAAAGTATACAATGTAGTGCTTTCTTTCTTTTTTTTCGTGACTCTGGGTTCTATGTTTTCTACAATACCCCATGTAGATGGAACGACAATGCCAAAATAACTAATTTTGCAGGCTTTCAACAAATTTCCACCTCTCTTGGGTTTTAAAAATAGATACTTTGCCACAAATTGTTTGAGTGTATCAAAGTCATATATGCTATTAAAACAATTCTACTATACCAATATAAACAATTATTATTTTTTTAATAAACTTATTATTGACGGTAACAATTAAGAATAAATTATATAATAGGAAATAGTCATGCCTCTGAGATGCGCGTGTAGCCCGTCTGGGATCTGCGAAAACAGAGTTTTCCTATGAAAATAACAGACAGCACCAATAAGGTCAGACAGACTATGCTGGCAGCGACGAACGCACCAGTGGAAATCAGTGGCGGTTGTGGTTTCTCAGAGGGTATCAGCGTGGTGGCGTTGATCATGTAACCCAGAGACCAACCTACGTTGAATTTGTGTATCTGCAAAGAAAAATTTAATGTTTTTTTATTAATTAATGTTGCTGCCAAATGATCAAAACATTTTTAGGAACCAACACAGGCTCATAAAGTGCACTTTGGCTTTGGACAAGATTGAAACTTTCTTTTACATTATCCTGCAACATGTCAAAATTTGCACGTAATCTGGCAAAGTTGATTAAAGTTGAAGATTTGCGTATTTGTACTTTGTTTTATTCAATTTCATCCAACAGCATTTTTGTTTGTTTTATTTTCTGGGACGGATAAATCTGGCTTAACCTGCATTCACCCTGTGGCTCTAAGAGGATCTTTTTCTATACCTGTCGCAAGTTTGCCAGGCCTGATGCATCCGGGATACATGATATACAGTACAAATTTTTATGCCAAAAGTTTCTCATACCAGATTTCATCTGGAGTCCCTGGAGAGGAGGGCCTACTATTGGATATCTGGCTGTCAAATTCTTACTTCAAGAACCCACACACTTATGACTGGTGTAAATTTTTTATCATGATTATGAAATTACATGTTTTGTTTTGTCAAACATCATAAAGGTATCAAAAAGTGAAAAAGTACATAAGTCTCTTATCAATTCATGAGCAGTAATGGGTATTTCAATTTGTACCCATTGTAAGTTTGGTTGGCCAGGTCCATGACCGGAGTGGCCAGACATATCTGGGACTTACCACCTGCAAAAGCTTTCCTGAGTTGTTTGCATGGATTTCATCCATGTCAGTCGAAGTGGCAGACCAACGCCCGACTGCCTCAGCCCTCCAATTATGTACTTTAAGTATGTTGTAAGTCAAAGTTACATACCACAAATCAATTATTTCTTTTTATCTGTTAATTTTTTTTGTCTATTTTCCAAAATTTTAAACTTGTTTCTATACATGATCATATGATGGCAACAATTTCAGTTGCTGTAGAAAATTACTTAAAATGACTGTTATTATATAAATACAAACTATTTTTTGTAATTAATGTCTGATCAAGAGAGTTGTTAAAGATTTACCTTATTTATAAATGCTATATTTCTCCACGACGTGGCATTGAACCCGTACTCTTCCGTCAGAACGTAAAAAATGTAATGAGCTTCGAA
This sequence comes from Centruroides sculpturatus, assembly GCF_000671375.1. Taxonomy (NCBI): domain Eukaryota; kingdom Metazoa; phylum Arthropoda; class Arachnida; order Scorpiones; family Buthidae; genus Centruroides; species Centruroides sculpturatus. The sequence continues at coordinate 920,087 of NW_019384430.1, read as the reverse complement.
ACAGAAATTGCTTACATATTCGTCTTCTTCGGGATCTATCTTCAGTGCCTGAAATTAAAAATACACAAAATAAAGTTTTATAGCTTAAAGTCTTGGATAAATCGTAACCAATAATGCATTTTTTTCCTTACATCCTCATACGAAGTATTGCAGAAAGTATTCATTGCAGTTTCATACTGTTCCATGTTGGAGTCCGACATATTTATCTTCAGAAATTTTGCTAGATAATAGTATGTCGATATTGCCTAAAATTAATATTAGAGTGAAAACTTGCTCGGGAAAGTAACATTTGAATGCATTCTATTGTAGTCGTACATCTTACCATGTATTTTGCATCCGTGAGCGACTGGTGTAAAGGTCTGAAGCAGTATCTATAAGATTCTTGACAAACCGAGAAATTCATCACTTTTGCAACTGCATTTGCACATTGTGCGGTGTCTCCGAGTCCATTGAAAATATATGTATTCTAAAGTATGTAATAATGTACTTTGTTTAAAAGAACTGGTATCTTATCAATTTGTTAATAAGTGTCATGCTAAAGCACTTACCATAAAGTTTAAATCCGAATCAAACCAGTTTTTGCCATTCTCGTGTACTGAGCATGGATGATTGAAGAGAAAATCTGCAGTGTAATTTACAGTGTCTCCTGTAAGTCCACACGGATCATCTATGATGGTTTTGTTGACATCCTCCTATAAAAAAATTTATTTAATTAATTATGGACCGTTGCAAATAGCATAAATGTGATCACTTTCTGCATAGAGAAAGGATTTTGGTGAAAATTCATGCATAGCACCACTTGTGTATTACATATGACAGCAAAGGACTAGTGTCGGGAATTTCTTGGCAAATCTGAAAACACTTTGGATGCAGATTGACCGAGATTCTAAACTCATCAATTGAGAGAATATTTAACAATTGGACACACCGATTTGGAGGAAACTAAGACACAACCACATGAACAATGACTGTTATAGTAGATGCTGATGTTGGAACTGCTCGCTTGATTGTGCGTGACCTAGGTTACTAGGTGTGCAGCTAGCAAGTTCTTAGCACCCTATTGCCAGAGAGAAGGCTAACTGCATAGTAGTGTCACTGAAATATCTGATGCAGCATAAATGAGAATATGATTCATTTTTAATGAGAATTATGGCCAGAAATGAAACATGGCACCATCAGTTAGAACCGGCTAGCAAGTTGGCCACTATGCATCTAAAACACCTGATACCAGCTCCAAAGAAAAAACATCAAGGTGACTGCCTCTTTGGGTGAAGTGATGTCAACTTTCTTCTTTGACCACAAAGAGTCTATTGTTAGTAACATTTGAGAAACAAAAACAAATTCAGAACAGTACAACCAAACCCCCTGAAAAATTGCACAGGATCATCAAAACCAAGTGATCCAGTAAATCGGCACATGGTATCACCTTATTGCATGATGACATAAGATCGCTTACTGTGATTAACATTGGACAGGCTTTGATGGGAGGTCCCAGTTAACCCACCTTACAGTCCGTATTCCTATGTAATTTTTCTTTCTTCAATCCCCTGGCTTCCAACACTAAGCAAATCCACTCAGAACTTCTGCTTGAAATTTATATAAAATCAATTACAGGTACTGCTGTTAAACAGGGACCTACTTTACTAAATGCGAAATCTACTTTTTAGTCTGTTTAGTTTTATTACACAGTGAATGGGATGGGTTTTACAAGGAACCATGTACAGTAAAAATATTTGTAAATTCTGCTATTTTTTTATTTTTGTACAGTGCATAAGAAAAGAGTTATGTCAAACAGATGCACATTAACAACAAGAAAAGTATGACATATACCCAAAGATTCATCATTTTGGTTCTTTATTAAGTACATAATTACAAAGTATGAAGAAACTTACCAAAACAAGAGCTGCATGATACCTTCTGATAGCTTCGTTCACTCCGAAACACAGGTAACTTTCGGAAAATATGTCATGTTTATTGCCGTACAGTGTTAGAGTCGTGACTGTGTCATTTTCAATTTCTTTTCGGTCTTTGACTTCGTACGCTATTTGAGTGGACGCTCCTCCGAGATCCAGGGTTCCCACTGTTGAATTCTCTTTCTTTTTAAACAGAAAAATTGAAAATTAATTTTCATTATAACTTTTATTTGTTTTAGTTAATGTTTACCTGTTTGTGTTCTAATTTATCAGACAGGAAATTTGCAGTGGTCCAGGCAAACAATCCTTCTGACTGTCCACTGATGATGTCAACGTCTTTCACATCATAGCCATCAGTCTTCAGAGTGTCGTGAATTGACACAAGTATGGCTTTTGTCAGAAGTGGATTGGTCAAGCTAGGAAAAGAAAACTTAATGTAATCAGCAATGATAATATTTTTAAGATTAAATTTTGTACTTTATAAAAACTTACTTTAGTAATCTCATCCCTGCCGTTGCTCCCAAGTAAACAGGAGTCGTCGATATTCTGTTATCGGGTACTGAGACAGACAGATTCTTCAGACAGGGCAAGAGACTTTTCCCAGCTTCCGTAAAATTTACAAATGTGTGAATTCCGCCTGAGAAAAACAGAACTTAAAATTATTCTATATCCGAGGCACGTCTTCTTTTGAGAATATGTGGGGCAACTATAATTAAAGTAGTCCTATTCAAAGGACTCTAGCTCAAAGCAGTAAGATGATTGAATAGCATATACATAAATTGTGGTGTCAAGAGGACGCAGAAAAAGAATTTGCAAAGAAAAATTTTACTTCTGAGATTGTCCCCTAGCGGATAAATGCCACACTGCAAGCAAAGAAATGTGAAATTGTGATAATGTTGCAACATTGACAGACCTAAAGGACAGTGCTGCATTGCATGTACAAAGCATCATGGGGGAACAGATGCAGTCAGCCATTGACCACTGCATCATCTGCAAATTTTACACCTAATCAATGGTGGAACAAATTTTGGCATAAATCGGCTTATTGGTTGGAGCTATGGTGTCCTTTGAATAGGACAACTTTAATTATGATCACCTAGTAATTTACACTATTAAGACTATTCTACACAAATTGGCATTTTAAATTTAACTTTAACTGGATCTTTTACTGTGGCTCAGTTGTTGATTTTTATAGGGTGCGTTTACTTCTGAGCTAATAGTGCTACTTCTGAACACCGGAAGTGACGTCATTTGCATGTGTATTTGTGCTTACATGTCCAGTTCGAAAGTAAACGCAAACGCTAACAAGAAATATGGCGGTTTCCTGCAAATAATATTGCCAAAGCTGCTATTTTAAATGTTACGTTACAGATATAACTACTTGATTCCGAATCGGACCAGAATGATGTTACTGTAGAAAAAAGAAAAAAGAAAAGTAAGGTAAAATAAAAAAGATAGAAATTTTTATTGAAGAGACTCTACCTTTTTATAAGCCAACCGATTTTAAACAACCTTAGACTTACAAGAGAATGTTTTGAAATCCTCCTCTAAAAAATAAGCCCAATTATAGACACCAAAATTACTTCCTCTGGAAGACGACCCGTGTTCTTCAAAAGCAGCTTTTAAGAGAATATTAGATTATACATACATATAATACATATTTAAAACAATTGTTTTACCAAGTGAATGGATGTGACGTTGTTTTGTTGTGGTGTAACTAAACTGACTTGTGAGTTCAAAATTAACAAATAATTGATATTAAATACAAAACACTTTTTTTCTTTCTTTCTTTCCTCTAAGGCAGGGTATTGGCGATCGTTTTAATATGTTTAGATGGACTGCGTGGAATATTTTAAATAAAGTTGTTAATTCTTTCTTACAAGTTAGTGTTAAATGAAAATGAAAAATGATCTCTTGGCCAGCACACAGCAGGATGATGTAAGAATAATGGACTTTTTTATACCCAATATAGTTTTCCTGGAATTAGCGGCACTATTGATGAAAAGCATGTGGCTATTAAGACAATTGAAGAAGCAGTAGCCTATTTCAATAGAAATAAGTATTACTCTGTCATCATATAAGTTTAGTTTGTAATGAAAAAATGGTATTCAAATGATACAATTTCTTGAGAAGTCATTTCCCATATGTAAGTGAAAATTCATTCAAGTATACAAACTTATGTAATTTTGGATTATTATTAATGCTGTTCATTTCTTTACGATTTATTTAATGCTCTGAACATAACATTTCTGAAGATTCCAAATGCGTATTAGGTAAACCTCACTTTTAATCATAAACAATGAATCGAACTTAATTTTTTTCACATTAATTAACTCTGTTTATGAAAAAAGTCATCTGAAGTTATTGAACCTTACAATGAAAAAATATCATTGTAAACATTTTACACAACAAATAATTGAAATTTACCAATACAAATATTTTCTGCCGTTTATTTTTCGAAAACAAATTCCATTTTTAGTACTTTGTACAGAAAGTAATTTTTTCATGAGAGCAGCCATATTGAATTAGTGCAAAGCTCGACAACGAACTAGCTAGCACTCCGAGCTTGCCAATTTCGCTAAACATGACGTCACATAGCTCTAAAGTAAACGCCAATGAGCGTGGCACTCGGGCGAAAGTATACAGGCTGAGCGTGCTGATAGTAAAATTAGCTCAGAAGTAAACACACCCATAAAGAAACAAGCTGCACAAAACACATTCAGAAAGCAATACACATTTTAAGACAATCATTTACCATCTATTTTACAAGTATCGATCTGCAACACTTCTCCGGTTCCTTCATCTTTGTCTCCTTTCCATCGATACAAGGTGACTTGCGTATGGGTTGAACCGGCATCCATAACAATTCCATACTGAAATGTTTTCAAAATATTCATTCAAAATCTGTGGACTAACATAAAATTCTTAGAAACAATAGCGATGAAGGATAAGAGGAGTTGGCATTGATACAATTCACAGAAAGTACCTTCAATAGAAGATATATTGTCCATAACAAATATATTTTAGAAATTCATATTTTCGACACTGCTATACTTTTATTTCATATTTCTTACTTTTGTTGTTTTTATATATACATTTTAAAGGAGGGTACTCACATCATAAGGTATTTCTCCACCACTTAAACTGTGCAGAAGGCACACCGTAACTATTCCACAGACTGCAAGAATGCAGATGATAAAAGCTAGGACCCTCCACTTCAACATGCTGCTTACATTGTCGGCATCACCTGAAATAAGATTTCTTATTAAAATAAGTAAATCTGCAAAATCAAAAAACACTACCACCTTTATTTCAACACAGAATTCATTACTTAAAAATGTGTTCTGCTGTTAAAAATATAGACAACAATTTGAATTGAAATTTAAAAAAATATTTCTTACTCCTACAGCCTAAGAGCAAAGTGGATCCGTCTTTAATTCCTAAACTTTCTAGAGTGACACCAGGTTTTAGCGGTTGATAATACAAATTATATAAACTGACATTTGGGGGGAGTAACTGCATGCCCTTCTTCTTGAAGAAAGATTGGATCACTGATCCTGGCGTGGAGGAAGGATTGCATTCAATATCCAGAATGCCGTTCACCGGTTCCGTAAGAGAACTCTGAATTCTGACTTTCATCGCAGACTACTTGTGTTTTTTAACCTGAAATTTTTAGAATTAAATCCCAAATATTGATAGTCGCAACTAGAAGATAATGTTTTGAGCTTAGTAAGACTTAATTTTTAATATAAACTTCTGTCTTTTTAGCGAACGCATTAAAGTAAATACTCACTTTACGTATGTTTTTATCTTAATTGAGCACTCCCCTGCTTCTGAATATCCATAAAAACGCAATAAAAAAGATAGAAGTTCAACATAACCGGGATAATATATTGAAAAACAAGTTTATCAAATCTCTCGTCTGATAAGTGAATAATCGTAAGTCCAATGCGTTATCTACAAGATAGTCATTCTTGAATATTGACTATTGGCTCATCTATACTTAGATCAAACACCAATGCTTCTATCCAATCATAGCTGGGTAATTTTTATTGACAGATTTCATGTAAGGAAAGATATGCACTGAACGTCAAATAGAAAATAGTACTTTTGGCCAAATAGAAAAAGTCAAATTGAACAAAAACTTCTTGGTTCTATTCAATCTGACGAAGAAGCCAACTCATTTAGGGACAAATACTCTAAAATCATTAAATTTAATAAAAACAAATGTTGCAATTTGGTTGTTACTGTATTGTATGAGTATGCAACAGGCAGGAAATTCACTGCACTTTTCTATTTGGAATAAATAAAAATTCCGTCAAAGCCAAAATGTAGGCCTTATAGATATGAGTGTAGTTTAATACTGTCGGCCATTCTCTTCTTGTAAGTTGTTATAGAAAAAAATGGGTTCCTGTGACTACTGTAATCTAATGTTGTAACATGCAAAACTGTTCTGATTGTTTCGATATCAAATGCACATGAACATTGAGGCAGAATGAAACATTGCACCATATTTACATAAAAAGGAAGCCAAATGAAAATTTATTAGGAATATTTTTGGCTTCCTTAAAAAAGCAGTTTGAGTTTACTTTTATACATAAACATGATGTTTAAATGTACAAATGGTCAATTCTAGTATCATTTATGTTTCAAAGATGTTATTGTCTACTTCTTCCACATTAAATGAAATCACAGTGCTTTTTTCATTGGTATACTATCATCAATTATTACCACTACTATTAATCAAATTAAAGTGACACGTAACTCAAATTAAAGCTAGTTCCACACAAACTCAGGATAGTCCAACAACTTACAGATAAAATACTAAAATCTTCATTAAAAAGAACAGACAGTACATAATTAAAAACAATACAGACACATAATAAAATTATACAGAAGATTTAGAAAAGACTGCAACCCATTTTTATGGTCTTTGTTAATTAAAAACAATAAAATTGGCAAAAAAACAATATAATATTGAAAGATGGTTCTGTAATTTTTATGAAATATTTTTTATATGTACAAAAATGCAGTATTGTGAACACAAAATGGCTGGTGGGCTATGAGGAACACAGCCATAGTGTGTGTGTGTGTGTGTGTGTGTGTGTAAGTATATTTAAAGTAATGTAGGGGATTATGTATATACATACTCTGTAGTACATTGGGACAAATATTTTTTGTAAGATGCATATTTTTGAGCTATTTCCCAAGAGGAACACAAAATGGTACTATTGGTTTCATAGTGGACAGCATTACTGTCAGCAAAAATGGGTCTTAAAATTAAAATTGCATAATCTAAAATAACTGGATGTGATTCCAAATTTTTAAATGAAACCACACCTTGGGAATCCAGCAAACTATTTTTAAGTTATTATAAATAGTTTGCTGGATTCCCAAGGTATGATTTCATTTAACAATATCTTGTAAATAAAAATATAAGTTTGCAGTCTGCATCATTTTGATACTATTTTTAATAAGAGAACTGAGATAAACTACAATGATAACTGAAAAAAATAGGTCAGAACTTACTAAACTGTACAGAATTGAGCAAAGTTTCACCAGTTATCAGAGAGATCCATCATTTAAAATGATAAATATTCAATAAAAGTTTCTTCTGAAACCGCCTAATTCAAATAAAGTTTCTTCTGAAACCGCCTAATATCTCATGCATGATTTTTGTCGTAGTAAACCACTCGTAACATCAATAATTAGCCAAAAGACTTATAATGCTGTCGGAAATGTCTTACGATGATTAATAATTTTTAATTGTCTTGCACACTCTTGGAGATTTTTATAATCCTGAAAATACTAAAAATAAGAAGGATAGTGAGAGACTGAGGATAAAATTGGAAGAGGCAAATCCAAACTGAGATGATGATAAGAGGAAAAGAAGATCCAAGTTGAAGACGTAAAACAAGAAGAGATTTTTTGGAAGGTGGGAGTCAAACCAAACAGAAAGGCATTTAAAATATTAATTCATATGTTCAGAGCAACAGGCATTTATAAAAATCAGATCCATTTTCTATATTAATAATTTCTGAATTTTTTTCCTCAACTAACAGAAATAATGTAGACAAATAAAACTGGATTATCTGTGTTTCGTAACAGTCACGTTTTGGCATATCTTGAAATTGTATCTAAGAAAAGATAAGAGATCTGTTGATAAATATTTGTACGTATTTTTTTTGTATGAACAAATGTTTTTGATAAGAATTAAACACAAGATACACAGAAAATCCATCTTGTAGATATTTTTATAGACAATTATTTTATCACAAAACTTTATAAAACAGAAATATTTATAACTTAGGAGCTTAAAATAGAAACATATTTCAATAATGCGGTCATTTCTCATTTAAATAAAGTATAATGTAGATCAGGGATAGTCAACCTTTTTATACCTACTACCCACTTTTGTATCTTTGTTGGTAGTAAAATTTTCTAATCACCCACCGATTCTGCAGTAAGTTAATTTAGTGCAACTGCAAAGTACTTGTGATTTTTGAGTGGCGGTTTAGTAAAAATATATAGTTAAATTTATCTTTTTATTTATATTTTGCATATGTTTATAATACACAGAAATTTTTTTGCCAGTGCGCCAAGTGTTTTTTTTACGTCAAATTGAAAAAAGTAACTAAATCTGGCAATGCTAACCCAACCACAAAACGAGCNCTGCTCACTTTTGTATCTTTGTTGGTAGTAAAATTTTCTAACTACTCACTGGTTCCACGTAAGTTAATTTAGCACAACTACAAAGTACTTGTAATTTTTGGTTTAGTAAAAATATGTAATTAAATTTATCTTTTTATTTATATTTTGCATATGTTTATAATACACAGAAATTTTTTTGCCAGTGTGACAAGTGTTTTTTTTTTTTTTTTTTATGTCAAACTGAAAAAAATAGTTCTGGCAAGGTCAACCCCACCATGAAACGAGCTCAACTCGAGAGATGGCCACTGTTACAGTACAACCTGCTCCATCAGTGAGTCATAGATGCACAGTGATAATGGAAAGTAGCTTTGGCATCAGACAAAACTCCTACTGACCACCACAAAACCCCTACTGACTACCACTGATATAGATCATCAGAGAGGGGTTCTAAGATGTAAACCACTCTAAAATTTTGCTACACCATAAAGATTAAAATTTGAATAATGCTGCAGTATAACTGCAGCATTATTCAAATTTTAGAATATGTTCAGACAAACAGACTGTGCAAATTGATGCAGTTTTGGATGATCATGTAATCTGGGAGTGTGATAAAAAGGGAAACTGGTCTTGATGTTATTTGTGTCATCATTTTTTGCGTCTAGATAAAAATTGAGGGAAGATGCCTCAAAGAGAGCCATTTCATTATATGGATGAGTTATTAAAGGTTTCATCATATAGCTATGTACAGTCAGTTGATTTTGTATCATATTGCAGCAGAAACTCAACAAGATGACACAACCATGGATCAAATTTGGTGATGGTGGTCAGAAGAATAAAACTACATTATTATAATGGGACTGGAACACCAAGATAATTATCATTACATACAGATCTTACAGAATCTTTCATAATTTATTTGTCACACAATAGAATGTTGATGTATGTGGAACAAAGTCACATTCTCACCTAGCAGCTCCAATTCTATAGCATATTTTGATTATTAGTCTAATTATTTCCATAGTAACAAAAATAAACTGGTACCTTAAAATAGTCTTAGTGAATGAGCCCATATTGCCTCATTATCCTCAAGATGTTTATGTTACTATTGATATGGACTTATAATCAAGAATGGGTGAGGCCGAGATGTCTCTTGATGCATGAACAGAAAGAGGGTTTATTATTTGATGAAATATATAATATGCAGCATTTCTCAAATTACATTAATTTACAAACTAAATATGGAAAATTAATAATGGAATTTGATGATATCAATAAATTATATAAAACTTATCTATGATTATAGTCAGATTGATAAAATTTAGAAGACGGATAAAATATAATGAATTCAAAATATTCTGGTGTTGTACAATCTGTGTAATCAAGCAATTATATTATATATATATATATATAATTGCTTGACAATTATATATATACTGACTCAACAAACAGCACTTTATACATTTTATATTAAATTAAACATTGAAAACTGGTTCTGTAAGTGTTGAATCATAAATTGTAAAAAATTTCAAGCTTTTTGTTGCAGCTTGTATAAAACATTCTCAAGACTGACTTAGTTATGCAAATATTCTAAGTCAGTCGTATATAATAATTATCGTCTACATCTTTATGAATTTGTTTGATCCGTGCCTCCAATGACTATGTATTTTCTTCACTCCAATGGTACTAAGTGTAAATCTAAACTTTCTCAAGCTTACAGATCCATCTTCAGAGAAATTCAATACAAAAATAAAACATTCAAATACCTATGCTGACTCAAAGCCATTCAATCAGTCTCTATTCATCAGCATGCAAGGCGGCACACCATCCAGAGAATCAAAGCAATAAAAATAATTATATAGTGACAATTCATGTACCACAAAACATTCCAAATACTACCAATACCTACAAACAGAACAAGCGAACTAAAAAGGGGGGACATCAGGTCAATATACCCCAGCACACAACTACATAAACATAAATTAATAAAGAAAATACCAGTGCTATCTATTATTTTTCTCAAGTGAAACATAGGTTATATTAAAATAAAGAAAAGCCGGAAAGTAAACGGCTCATCAAAAAGTTCCCAATTTCCCATTACATCAGTCCACCACTATACAGGAAGGTAGTCTATATGCGAATTAATTGTATTACTAATATATTTATTTACATTAAATGAAGGAAAATTCCATTTGTGTTTGTACTAAATAATAATATATTTTATTGTGGAATGTTATAAAATAATTCATTGTTTAGCATCCTGTTGGCTCATATAACAGGATCTGTTACGTCAAAAGTATTTTGTAGACAAGATATCTCATCTCTTTGCTTAGTAAGTGAAATATCAAGGACAAGTTTGGTATTTGAAGAATGTTCTATCATTCTGACATTATTTTAACAGCATAATGAATCCAATTTTATCAAATTTCAATGCATCAAAGACTGTTATCATAAAGAAACAGAAGGGTTGGAATTTGTACAACAGTAGGAACAGGAAGGTTATTGTACAACAAACATTCATTTTATTGAAAGTTTGTTGTACAATTCCTGTTGTACCTATTTAAACTTTGTTCTAACCTCTTCCTGTTGTATGTATTGAAAGTTTATTTTTAAGATATACTCTTCAAAGGTCTAATTAATGTAACATGTCTCAGTCAGCTACAATAAATCTGAAACTTTCCCAAGTATTTTGTTTCGTTATTGTTTTTTTTTTTTGTGTGAAAGAGTTCGACAACGTAAATATTTATTTTGTTTTGTAATTAAGAATACTTTATCAGACTTTCTATAAACTAAAGTAATAAAAGTTTAACACACCATCACTTCGACGCCATGTTTGAGAAAAGACGTGTGATGGTTTACGAAGTTCTCTCCGACTAGCCACTCCACCGATTCTCATTTTTATCTGTTACTATTATTCTCATGGGTGTGTTAAACGATCTACGTCACAACATGAAAATTTTCGGTAGTTACGTCATAAACAATTGCACATTCTAAACGAACACGCGGCGTAGAAACGGTAGAGCATGCTTATAACTCATAGCGCCATCTGTTGTTATAAAACGGCGATTTTGAAAATCGCAATTTAATTTTATATATACTTTGCAAGAATATTATATATAAATAATTTAAGACTATATTATTTATATAAAATTAAGTAAAAAATTATTTTGCCTGTCGTTAAGAACGTAGAAAACGTTAAATAATAATACAAGTCATACTAGATGCATAGCGTCGCGACATGTCGCGCAATTCGCGCTCGACTACCTGCGATTTCTAAATTTTGCGTATTTATATCGATTTATCACTTAATAGATGAAAACTAAAAACTAGAAGAATTATATTAGCGATTTAACTTTACACTTTTGAAATTTTGCAGAGAAATTACTAAATAATTTCATCCACGTGCGAATTCAACAGGATGTTCTCGTCGCTTCGGGAGCGCGACAAGCGACGCGAAAATTCGCGTGTTTACGTATTTTTAATTTTTTTTTTTTTTTCAATTAAATCACGTAAATGTTTATTTAAAATTTATTTAGGAATAAAATGACGAGAGGTACGAAAATTTCAGTAAATTTTATAATTCGAAACAACTTAGAACAAGTAACTTTACCTGGTCATTGTAGTAGCTGTCATGGCAACGAAGTAACAAAACATCCACAACCAAATACTGTAGGCAGAAAAAATATCCCTAAGAAATTTCCCTAAGAACTGAAATTTTCCTAAAAGGGAATTTAAAATTATCAAAAAAACTTTTGTTTTAATACTTTATAATAATATATAAATAAAAACGAGCATAAATTTGTTGTAATACGTTTATTGACGTTAAAATATTTTAATTATCGACGAATTGGCTATTTTTTTTAAATTCAAACGCAAATGAGGAAGTTATTTCATTTATTTACATTTTATACAGTTTGAATAATATGAAATTTTTATTAAAAATCTATAAATGATGTACGGGAAAGAAATAATCTTGCCGCCATATTTATATAAGTCAAAGTGATTTTGGCTGTTTTTTGGCTATTTCCGCTCTAAATAGTATAAAAGTATAATTTTAATCGTGCCTACTGAGGTTTACGCTAGGCTCACAATACGAGAAGATGGAGGACTCAATATAGCTTAGTCAGATGGCCCATAAAATTCTTGTATCAGCTCGCTCCAATTCTATTATGGGTCCCTCATAGTGGCAGGTTGAAGTAGCAATAGAAGAGAATATTTACTATTAATAGATACATTTTAAAATTGAAATAGCTATTTTGGGGAAAAATTACACGGGTTGATTGATAAGTAAGCTTTTCTATGGCGGGATACCTGCGACATGCCCGGATAGAAACCCCAGTATTTCTCTTTTCTTCAAAAATATTTGTGCATTCTCTATGACTGGGATGGCAGTGAATGCCATGAAAAATCTGTGACTTATCTCAGCAACATAAGGTGTATTTTCATGGTCTAATAATTATTTGCTGCGTGCAATCTGTTAATTGTTAAATTGTAGTACAGTAATACAGTACTTCGGTTTTTTCGTCGAGTTTTTCAACGAAAAATTTGACTCTGTTTTCGTCGGTTGCCTCGGATTTTGTCGGCGTGCCTTGCGACCTTGCTGCTAATTTTGCGAAAACAAAGGGAGACCCACACGTTTTTATTCTTAGTGTGGCGCGTTGTGTGAGCATTACCTCACGTGTCTAGCCAAACAATTCCATTGCTTTCCTTTCCTTTTAGCTTCATCGTGGAAACAAAGAAAGTTTGCAAAGCCAGCAATCCTACAAACAATGCCAGGAACACGATTCATTCGAAGGAAACCGTTGAAAAATTCGACAGCGGCATTAAGATTGTGAAATCGACCGCATGTATGAGAAGACGTCATTTACGATAAATTGCATTGTTGCAAAAAAGGAAGCAATAAAGGAAACAGAAATCGCAAATAATTGAAGATGTCGAACAGTTAGTTATTATTAATTTGATCAATCAAAAACAGATGGCAATTCTGTTTCAGAGGCCATCATATTAAACTTTTATATTTATTTTATATTAATTCCTTATTGTTTTTTACTATTAAATGCTATATTCATTTTCTATAAAATGTATTTTCGGTATTGTGTTTTGGAGTGTCTAAAACGAATTAATTGGATTTACATTGATTCGTATGAAAATAATTGCCTCGGTTATCGTCGGGTAGCGAGAGATAATTCCTTCCGGGAGGACTTTTAAGGGTAACGTATAAGTCAGGTGTTACAGACATGGAGAAACCCCAGAAAACTCTACATGGCCAACCTGTCTTGGAGTTAATATAGAGTTTCGAGGGCGGATCTTTTAAAATTCCGAATTTCAAAGACAAAAACCTTCTCTTTAGTATTCTTATGTTTTCACTACTGTCATCACATCGGTTCGTCACTATCTCTGCCTCCAATGTGCTGCCATCATTCCCATCAATTCTCCGCATACGAATTTTCCAACATTAATGTTGACCCGGGGCTGACAGACTATCAAGGAATAACCACGAAGAGGTTGGTCATGTGCAGCTCTTTGTGATTTTTCTCTTGTCTAACGGGTAAATAGAGGCCAGTTTGCCATATTTTCAAACATGTAAATAGGGGCCAGTTTCCAATAGAAAGATCTCCGGTCAGGCATTCTTTGACATATTACCCATGTGTTTCGTTGCCTTATCCCATCAATTAATTTAATTGTTACTTTTATCCTTTGTAAATGTAAACGAGAGTATGTAATCCAGAGATTTCAAGAGTTCTGCTTGTAAAACATAAGTTCAATTTTCGTAATAAACAATACTCATTGTATTATCGTAATGACATTATTTAATTATGTCTATTATTCTTACCGTAAACAATTGCAGATTACTATCTGCAGGTTTCTACGTTCTTGAAGGTTATATCATTTACATTCATTAGAAATAAAATGAAAGTTTCCTGTGTAAACTTTTATTCAAATATCTATAAATTTAATTTAAAATATTATTTAATTTCTGTTTTATTTTCACAAAATGCAAATTATGATATGGTAAGTACACTTACACGTAGATGAGATGGTTAAGAAGGAATAAAACTGTAGTAGTACACACCTGTTAATTTAAACTATAAAAATATAATTTCAGTAGAAATCAGAATGAAAGGAAGCCCAACAGTGGCGGAAAGGATAAAACAGTCGAACATTGGCAGTTGATCGTGGATTCGGGCCTCGCCAATGGGTATCAACGTGGGGTTTTCTGTGTTTTCTTGAATTTGACTTTTCTTGCTCTTCTTTGTAATCTCGTGTTCTTCACAAAACTCTGAAAGGGTAATAGAGAAGACGAAAGATAATATTAATGTTAATGACTTGCGAAAACTGGTCTATGTTAGTAATATATAAATAAGGCCAATTTTCGATAGAAGGTCGTTTATATCGATTGGCTAATTCAAGTCACGGGTTTGCGCCTAATTAAAGTGGAAACAACACGGAGTTTCAATCAAATGTTGTGCGCGAAACACGTGAATAATCTTCATGNTTTGTAATACGGCAATTGCCTGTTACAAATCCCTAATGGGTGATTCTATCTTCGTCCGAAAACGGCCGATTTGAACGCGGATCACTTTCTGATTCCTTATGAGAAACGTTTAAACACACATTTTCTACCCGTTTCCGTTCCCGTGTACACACTGATCAACATTTCATAAGTTTCTGTCGTTGTTTTCTCTAATTTAACGCAGAACTTCTTGATGGCCATTCCGTTGATCTTTGACGCAATCTCTAATACAGACTGCTCGAATGACTGCAACAAAAGCCTACTTGCAGCCACACGTTTTCCACGTTAGAAGGATTATAACCGAATAATATATCTTATTACAAATTTCTATGTAAAATCTGTAATAAAATACATAACGCGGTATAATAATAATAAAATATCTGTGAAAAACAACGATAAGATCGCTATTGTATATTCGAATCTAAATTCGTGTATGCATATTCTCAATGGAAGCGCTGTATTGTCAGCTTTCAGGGCGAAAATATTTGAATGTTGTAAAGCAGCCAATTTACCGACATTGGCGCATACGCTTTACGGAGCACCAATCTCTGGCGGTTTATCCGGTGGATGCTACACACCATAACGATTCCAAAGATTCTTAGACACTGGTAGGGAGCTATTTGACTAAGTGAAAAAGAAATTCACGGTACATGGGTTAGCTGGTGTGTTCTCCAAAGTTAATGACGCTATGTTGGAACTTGAGGCTATGGACCTAATACTGAACGTTTTAAAATAAAGTTGAACGTGGGATGAGTGAACTTTTGAAGTGCTGTAGAGAAATTTATCAAGAAAAAAGATTACCCCGCAAACCACAGTTACGAGTTTCTTTTCGACTGTTACATCCAAGACCTCCGCCCTTGAAGGTACAACTTTTATTTCATCGTTGTCATCTCATTTACTTGGAAAAAAAACCTCTACAGATCCAGATAACCAAATAAACAAATGTTAATGTGTACAGTACATATGCATGTCTTTTTATGAATAAATTTGAAGTTTGTTGCATAATTTTTATAATTTTACAACGATCCTATATTCCTGGAGCAAGCTTCTCGCTTAACGACATAGTCGTAGGAACGGAACTCGGTCGTAAAGTGATGAATAATCTTCACGCAACACGTGGCCAATACGCTCGTGTGCATTTTAATTCAAGGAAAATTCCTGAAAAATGGTTGCCATTCACAGTGGCCGTTGATGGAGGCTCAACTGTATACAGAAGAATGTACAATTGATAAAAGAATATAGTGCAAAATTGTTTATAGTCTAATTAAGGCATAAAAATATTTTATCATCATTAAAGTAATTAAAAGTACATCGTTGATGTGACTTCCCACTATTGTAATTTTAAAATTTTCTTCTGTTTAATTCTAAATAAAGAATTATTTTTATGTAGAATTAATACGAATGAAATTTACAACAATTTTAGGGCAAACATTACCACATGTTTATTACTGTATTGTATATTTCCCTGTCTACATTGGGGGAAACCTGTTATACTTTGTTGAATGTTAATGTTAACCATATCTTTACTATTATAAAACACTACAACTAAGGAACGTGAGAATTGAATTTCAGTNACAATTTTAGGGCAAACATTACCACATGTTTATTACTGTATTGTATATTTCCCTGTCTACATTGGGGGAAACCTGTTATACTTTGTTGAATGTTAATGTTAACCATATCTTTACTATTATAAAACACTACAACTAAGGAACGTGAGAATTGAATTTCAGTTTTTAAAAATGACATAATGGCAACTGCTGTTCTAATTACTATCCCATTCAATACTAACAGTTACCGGTATTCAATGGATTTATCCAGTGTTTAATGTCAGTTGTGAAGGGTTCATACCTGAAATTTGCAGGGTTTACTTCGCGTGTCTAACATCTAAATTGGGACCAGTTTTCCGTAGAAAGTCCTTGGCAGATTGTCTACGTGTTTCTTGGCCTTAAGACATCTACAATTGCTGTTTTATTATACTGATTAATCGTAATTAGTTTCAATTTTTGGCTTTCCTTTAAAGTAAGAATATATATAATTATTGAAATGAATAAATAATAAAATACATCAATAATCATCAGTTATAATTTCTTTTTTAATTTTCAATAAAAAATGTATTTAACTACAATAATATTAAAAGTAGAAATTTAAACAGGAATGGAAACGAAATTTATGAATAGACAATAATATAAATCGTTCTAGACAATGAATGATGTAAACAGGAAAATATATTTTAAAATTTCATTTTATCTAAAAGGAAGTTTTCACGTAGTTGTACTTCAACATTCTCAACGGTCATAAGATGAAAGTAAATTGGATTTCACTTTTCTTGCTCATTGCAATCTCGTGTTCTTCACAGAACTGTGAACAGATAGTAGAGAAGAGAAAAGATAATATTACTGCTAATGACTTGAGAAAACTGGTCCGGATGATTGACAAAGCTGACAGAAAGTTAAAGGAATTTGTGAAATCTTCTGTTATGTTCCTTCTTCCATACGCAACGAGAATGATGGATGAAACCAATTTGACCTCATCCTGCATTAAAAGTGGAATGGTTTTTATGAGAGATTTCATGCATTTGAAGCCTTGGACTCTAAAGAGTAAGTGTTTTTATCTGTATTATTTTATTTATTTTTCACATTTTTTTTTTCAAACTGTAAGTCACATTTTAAAAATTAAGTTTCTATATTAATGAGCAATTATTTATTGTGATATCGTCACAATTCATGGCTGTAATATTTATTTATTTCACTTAAAATATAGGCTCTGCAATTGGTCTTACAAATATATGCTCTGCAATTTGAAAAAATTGCAGACCTCAATACCTGGCTAAATGGTAAATAATGTAGTACATTGAAAGTAGATTAGAGTATGATTTACTCTTCTTATGAGATAAATATACAGCTTTTTAATTACTTAGAACACTACATTTGACAAATCGTACTGTAAAATAAGTGTGAAGTATAGATGATGTGATGATCAAAGCGGTTAAGAAGCACTGTCAGAAGAGCATGAACATAAGTAAAACATGGCCTCTTTTGGGAGAGGAAACAAAAAGAAGTTCATAGATGATAGATCGGGAAATGTGGAAGTTGTTTCAAAACAGTCGCACCATACTAAGCCAGTGGCCTGCCGTCATTGGAAGTTGTGGAAGCGCCGCTCCTCTTGTATTTTCTAAAATATAAATACATATCGCGCGATTATTTTCATATTTGAACGTACTTTGAATTACTTAAAATTAATATTTTATTATAACCGAATAATATATCTTATTACAAATTTCTATGTAAAATCTGTAATAAAATACATAACGCGGTATAATAATAATAAAATATCTGTGAAAAACAACGATAAGATCGCTATTGTATATTCGAATCTAAATTCGTGTATGCATATTCTCAATGGAAGCGCTGTATTGTCAGCTTTCAGGGCGAAAATATTTGAATGTTGTAAAGCAGCCAATTTACCGACATTGGCGCATACGCTTTACGGAGCACCAATCTCTGGCGGTTTATCCGGTGGATGCTACACACCATAACGATTCCAAAGATTCTTAGACACTGGTAGGGAGCTATTTGACTAAGTGAAAAAGAAATTCACGGTACATGGGTTAGCTGGTGTGTTCTCCAAAGTTAATGACGCTATGTTGGAACTTGAGGCTATGGACCTAATACTGAACGTTTTAAAATAAAGTTGAACGTGGGATGAGTGAACTTTTGAAGTGCTGTAGAGAAATTTATCAAGAAAAAAGATTACCCCGCAAACCACAGTTACGAGTTTCTTTTCGACTGTTACATCCAAGACCTCCGCCCTTGAAGGTACAACTTTTATTTCATCGTTGTCATCTCATTTACTTGGAAAAAAAACCTCTACAGATCCAGATAACCAAATAAACAAATGTTAATGTGTACAGTACATATGCATGTCTTTTTATGAATAAATTTGAAGTTTGTTGCATAATTTTTATAATTTTACAACGATCCTATATTCCTGGAGCAAGCTTCTCGCTTAACGACATAGTCGTAGGAACGGAACTCGGTCGTAAAGTGAGGAGTACCTGTATTTAATTATAATTTTCTTTCAATTATAATTATATTGACAGATTTTAAAACAAAATCTTTAGAATTTTCATCACTTTTAGATTTAATAATTTTAAATATAACGAAAAACAATTTTTCCAAGCGAGTTTTAATTCTTTAAAATAAGTAAATTTTATGGAAAACTTTTTGATTTATTTAAATTATGTAGTGAATCGTAATATTTATATTCGTGTTCAGACTATATTGACAAGTAACTCTTAGACATAAAAAGTATTATAATTATTAAATCAATGACGATCCGAACAAAGATGTACTAAAAGAATTATATGATTTAATTAATACAGTCGACCCCCCTATAATTACGGTCCCTAATTACGATTCCTATAAAACTACGAAAAAATTTACGTACAGTATTTTGGAAATGTTGAGTCGGATTAGTGTAGAATCGATTAATTTTATGGAAGAAAACCTTTCAATCAGCCGTAGTCCGTAAACTTGACACGTGTCGGGCTGTGATTAGAACGACTTGTAAGAAATCGGATTCCTAATAAATTGGAACGTATCTATATCTTATAGGGGATCGACTGTATTATTAATTTTTACGGTACCGTCTACCAGTGCATCTGTTTTGCGCAGTTTTTCGACCACAGGAACACTCGGTAGGAGGAAAAATTGTCATCGCTAGCGTTGCTTTCAATAGAAAAAGAGCTTTCAAATACGTTGATGGAGTCGTTTTATTAGTTTATTATTAGTTTTATTTATTAGTTTTAAAAAAACGTAGGAAAAAATCATTTGTAGTCGAATACCCATTGTTTATATCAAACTGCAACGCAGAAGGAAGTGGTGTTATGATCGGTGGAATATCGAATTCATCTTCGATTTTGACCTTTCTTGCGCTCCAGGTAGGGGTCTCGTTACGCTTAGTAACGAGGGACCAGTCACTCCGGAAGCGTGATTGAGGGAGAACGACTAATCAAAATGGACGAAAGGACGGAGATTGATATAATCCCCGACAATCGAGGTCACCTCGCACTTGGTTATCGTTCCGAATAACCAAAACACCGTGTGTCAACGCGCAAAAGAAAGCAGTTTTTCGTCAATTGTTTAAACCTGTAACCGTGCCACTTCGGACTTAGACCGTGTCCCCGGCGCCAACAGACGAAGTCGACCCGTGTCTTACAGACTTTTCAATGCCACTGTCCCGGGGCCACCTTCCATCGACGATCAAAGAACCACATCGACGCCCAAGATGTCCGAACAGTTAATTGTCTTAAAGCAAACTAATTTGTACATAGTGTATGTTTATTTTATGTTAAAATAAACGGTTTTTTCAGATACTTGTCGTCCTTGTCTCCTCCACCACCACGCACGAATGAATGAACCCTAGACCATCACTGACGCGCAGTTAACTGATTGCCGCTAGAAATCGGCTTCTTACAGAAACACAGCTTCCCTATCATCAAATGTCACGGCACGCCACTGTACTAAGACTGGCGCACAAGAATCGCACATTGAGCTGGCAATATATACAGCAAAACCCACTTTCCAGTCTCATTGAATTCTAGTCGTATGTGCCGGATATGCTATAACTACTACTACAACAACAAAACAATATGTTATGATTCATAACAATTGTTTCAGAACTTCTGAAACAAATATTCTGAATCAGAACTTCCAGATAGAATGATGCATTCAGGATTTGACCCGCAGAAACAAATCCCTAATGGGTGATTCTATCTTCGTCCGAAAACGGCCGATTTGAACGCGGATCACTTTCTGATTCCTTATGAGAAACGTTTAAACACACATTTTCTACCCGTTTCCGTTCCCGTGTACACACTGATCAACGTTTCATAAGTTTCCGTCGTTGTTTTCTCTAATTTAACGCAGAACTTCTTGATGGCCATTCCGTTGATCTTTGACGCAATCTCTCATACAGACTGCTCGAATGACTGCAACAAAAGCCTACTTGCAGCCACACGTTTTCCACGTTAGAAGGCACTTCTGGACATGTCCTTCAATGTCCGAGCGCAAACTTTGCATTCGAAATATCGTAACATTTGCCAAACTTTTAGAGAATAATTTCCACGGTTGAAATATGTAGGCCTGTCTGAAATACATATGTATTAGGTTGAATAAACTAGTTCCATAGAATATAGTGATCAGCATTCTTTTGATAATGGATATTTGAAATTTATAGGAGAAATTTTCAGGAATCTTCTAATAATTATCGTTTTTCATTTCAGTGTTAGACTCTGTTGGAAAACCATCCGCTGGGATGACATCCTTAACTCTTTGGATTCATGGGGATTATGACAAATGCCTAAATATCGAAAATGAAAAAAGTATAAATCCTCCAGGAATGGCATCTGAATATATTTATGGTAAATACTGTGCCGTTACAAGTAGGCCGTTTAAACTGAGTCTTCAAGCATTAGAGACAATTTTAACTCTTACAAACAATACAATAATACAGTTATTGGAAGCATTTACTGTAAGTATCTCTTAACTAACAATACTTTTATATTGAAAATTTATTATATAATGCAAAGTGAGGATAAAGTATGGCTAAATCTGTTAAGGTGACATCCTCTGGGAATCGGGACAGAATTCTAACGGTCGAAAGCTCCCATGAATTTTTCGGGTGATCTGTCTTTTACAGCTCGGTCGACCCATTGTGGATATAGCAGAATCCACAATGAGCGTGATAAAGGTCCTCTTAGTGTCCACAAGGCGGAAAAAAGTAAACAGAAAAGCAGCGTAAGGTAAAACTTGTATTAAACACTTGAAGGATAATTTACATCTAACAATTTGTAAGATCAATCAGGCCCATCAGTGGCCAAATACTTAAAACCACTGTTTTATGTACTCGGTCAACCAACTCGGTCTACAATTGAAAACTGGTAGTTGATTCGCGTCTTGTTTATTTGCCGAGACGCGTTTCGGCAACATAATAAAAACATAGATACAAATTTCTTATATCACACTGTATTCTATATTATTACAGTTAAAAACATACCATTACTTCCCGGAATTTGCCTTAGCATGACAATTAAAAATACATTTAATTTTAATTAACTGTTAAATACATTTCATTATTAAACATTTTTACATTTAAAGTTATAAATTATAATTCGAACACTCCACAATATATGAAAGAAAATATATTTAGTATGGAATATAAACAAATTATAACTAGAACAAGTACATTGCAAAATAAGGAAAAATATATCGATGAATTACAAATAAAATTTCAATTAAACGGATATCCAAGAGAGAATACTTAAACAATGAGAAAGTAAAATCAACAGTGGAGTACAACGAAATAAACAAAATAAAGATATAAAATATAGAGCATTTCCTTATATTCCAGGCCTTTTTGCACTACTGTAATAAACAAGGACTTTAATAAATAAAATATAAAGCTTATATCAACTTACGAAAAATTGCAAAAAAGAATACAACAAACTATGTCTGTAATAAGCAATAAAGTAGAAGATAAATATACATAATGAATGCAGTGTATGCAATACCATGTACATGTGAAAACCCAAAGGATTATACAGTATAGGCAATGCCGTATCTAGGCAGGTGCAACAGGTGTACCCGCACAGGGCCCACTTGGAAGGAGGCCCAAAATGCATGTATTTGTTTTATTATTTTCCCAAACCTAATTAATTAAGGGGCCTAAATGCAAATTCTTGCACAGGGCACAGGAATGGCTAGTTACGGCACTGAGTATAGGTGAAACATGAAAGATAGTAGAAACAAAATTAAGGGAACACATTGCGAACTTAAAATATAATAGCATTAAATTAAGTTTTTATGAACGCTGCACAATTAATAATTGATAAAAATAATGTAAAAATTTTACACAGAGAAAGCAATTGGTATAAAAGAAAATTTAAAGAAAGTTATGAAATAATTAAAAACTAGAAAAATAATATTAAGAAAACTGTAAGTATAAAAATCCATAATAATTGGTTAAAATTATTATAATAATAAATTATTCTAAACAGAGCTAACATGTTAAATATAGATAAAAGATTGCTGTCCTTATGTAATTGAGATTATACAGATCCTTGCCATATCGACATCAACAATGTGTTATGAGTGACATCTAACGCAAGGATTAAAAAACCAAATTTAAAATAGCCTACAACCTGCAAGATAGCCAGGAAATGAATGGTACTTTGTACTTGTTATAATGAATATAGAAAACTTATATTTGTGTTTATTGCGCGATAGACCAATATGTAAATTGAGTTAGTAGTAAGAACAGGGATCTAAGAATCCTCTAAATGTAAGAATAATTTAAATTATAAATGTATTCTAACACATTATGTGCTCTAATAATAGCACGTAATTAATAGCGAATAGGTAATTTGAACGAGATTGTATCTTTGAGATGTTTAGTGTATGAATAGTATTCTTTATTCACAAAAAGTTTAAATGTAAGTATAATTTTAATTGGGAAAAATATTTATTTGTGAGATAACTTTAAATGTAAAACTGTTTAATAATGAAATGTATTTAACAGCGAAATAAATGTATTTTCAATTGTCATGCTAAGGCAAATTCCGGGAAGTAATGGTATGTTTTTAACTGTAATAATATAGAATACAGTGTGATATATAAGAAACTTGTTTCTGTGTTTTTATTATGTTGCCGACGGAAGAGGGGTTCGAGCCTGAAACGTGTCTCGGCAAATAAAAATTCCCGAATAAAAGTTGATAACAGAATTGCCAAGTGTCTGTATAAGCACCTAGTAGTGATAACAAATTATTCAATGGTAATTTAATTACTGTCATTGATATTTTAAATTGACTTTAATAATATAATTTCAGAAACCTGTGCCCTACTCGAATTTCATAAAATCTTTTGTGAACTCAAGAAACGGCTTGCGTTTCGACGTTTGTGTTCCAAATAACTGTAATGAAAATGATGTAAAAAATGTTTTAGATTGGTGTGAGTATAATTTGTCGTAAGATTTCGTTCGTTTGTTTATTTTTTGATAAATTTTAATATATATTATTTATCACAATACTGCATTTTTATTAAACATTATTTAGTGTTAGATGAGAAACTTGTTGATGTAGAATATTGCACAGACAAATTCCAAGGAATAAAATACACTACTGCTCAAATAATATGCATGTAAGCTACTTAGTTTTCAACGTATTTATTCTATTTAGTTTTGCTCTTTACGCTAACACACATTGAGTGGTTACCATATTACGAACACTCCTAATTTCGGGTGTACAACAGAACAATATGATTTCATTTTGGCAAGGATTTATTGAAATATCGAAATAGGTTTACTGGAAATTTTTATCCCTGCTGACATAACGACAATACCCTGTTTGTTGAGTGAGTAGTTTCTCAGTCATCTTTTTGTTCCATCTTGTAATAACTTCTAGGTTGATGACTGTAATGACAATGATATTAATAACATTTAGGTAAGAAAAATGTTAGTAAATGAGTAAGGCTAAAAAAGACAACATATACATATGTATGTGTTGACGTTTTAGCTTTATATACTACTTATATATATATATTGTAAATAGCCTATACTTCAAATATTTTGTGGTATTTGAATATGTACATTTTACAAGTACCTGTCTAATAAATATATATATATATATAGGCTGCATTCTTGGCCTTACTGGCTCATTCACTGATATGAAATGTTTTACTGCATGCAGCCTTCTTACAGAAAAACTAGTTCATGCAATTGAAAGGGGATTTAGTATTCTTTCTAACTCAATCTTTTGGGCACTAAGATGAACTTAATAATGATTCCAACGGACTCCTCCGGGCCAACAATGGAAAGGGCCGAGTGGTTAGACATCATACTAGCATAACTGAAAAGGATCACCCATGAAAATTTCCTAAGGTTTGCAATCTGGACCCAACTCTGGTCCCCTAGAGCGATAGACTGGAGCTTTTCTCGTATTTTTCTCACGAACAAAACTTGCATGTTTGACCCATCTACTCGAGAAAATAGCGTATGTAATAAAGTAGCCACTCAATTTATAGTCAATATATTCCTCTGTTTTTCATATTGTCTCATTATAATTGTATATTCATATAGAACAATCTTTACTTTATTTTCCGTTTGGGTCGTCATCTCAACCATTGCAGACTCTCTAATTAAATTACATATTATTTCTTCAAATAGAGAGAAAGGTAAATATAAAACTTCCTTCAAATAATTTCGGAATAATCAAATCGATCATTTCAAATGAGTAACATATACACTTTAAACGATGACTGAATAATTTAGATGAGCTGAATATTTAATAATTTTATATTTTAAATAAATGGTTACGATAATTTTAATTATAAACTGTAAAATAGCACTAAAATAATTTAAATATTGTTGCCAAACTCCAGAGAGGCATCTTTCTCCGAATTGCCTACCAGTGACGGTGCAGTTAAACAAGTTGTGGTTCTAAGCCATGACATTCAAGAGGCCCTACATTCTCTATGAAATAATTATAACAATACATATTAAGATGGTTTGTCTTGTCTTGTATTGGCTAATAGGCATGGGCTTCTAGGCTATATCACACCATGGTAAAGTGTGACGTAATTTCATGTAATAATAGTTGTATGCGTTTATGATGGTCGTTACGCGGAGAATAATACCTTCCGGTTGGTCTTTTAAAAGAAACTGGCTCCTATTTAGGCGTTACAGACGTGGAGAAAACCAGGAAAACTCCACGTGGCCAGCCCGTAGGAGCGAGGCGCGAACACTCTGTTCGCGCCTCGCTCCGAGTGTTCAGAGTACCCCCAGTGTTCAAGGTACGGAACCGCTTGGCCACTGATGGGTCCAGGATGGTTTAGTTTGATGGGATAAGGCAGTGCCACACATTAGCTGGCACTTAGTTAGCTGTTATATATGAAGAAAACTTGAATAATTCTACGTGACCAGCCCGTTTGTTAGGTGAGAACCTACAATCAGGTAGTCGTGGATTTGTACCACTTACCAGTGTTATCCTCAGCCACTGATCGGTTGGTATAAAATTGGCATAGATTATTTTCATGAAATTACGATACATATAGTCTATAACAAAAACACTTTTAAATTAAATTTACCTTTTTATACAGCATTGATTTTTCTTTTTTAAAAAATACATTTTTATTTTTTAAAATCAGATACAACAATGAAATATATAACTTCCGTTTCGTTGCATCAATCGACTCGAAAATTGGTTCATAATTGCAATGAAGTGAAAACTGCTGCATTTTGTGGAATTAAATTTTTATTAATAAATGTATTCGTATTTGGACACATTCCTCAGACATTATTTTTGGAACTTGGAAATGCAGGTAAGTTTTAAAAAATTAATGTAAATCTAAGAAAATTATTTATAATATAATATATTATTTCAAGTAACATAAAAATTTCAATGTACTTGAATTTAAAAGCATCTTATAAATACATATTTCATAACTATCTTAAGATTTCCATCTTAGCATAGTTATGAAAAATTTAAACTGTAGTTAGTTACCATAATGTATAATTACCATCTCACTTATCTGGTTTTTACCATCAAAGAAGAGATGGTAAAATGATGTAAAGTTTCTGGTCTTGGATCCTGGATTAGAGTACGGATTGGATCCTCAGAAATCTTAATTGGTGAGTGTATGCTTATATGTTGAGTACTTTTCTTTACACCTGGTTGTGGTATTGCTGTAGTCCTGACCGAAGCCACGGTAGGCTGGAAAAAAAATGCCCTTACTTCATGTATGAAAAATTTCTGGTGCTTTTGATCTCTGGAGTCCATCCAAAATCCCCCAAAACAGATGATAATGCCTCAACCAAATCAGCTGTCTGGAGGTCTATTTTGTAACCATCGAAAGTATAGGTAATCTGTTGTAGGCAATTCGATGGCGTAGTTACTATGCATCCTTGACTCTCCTCACCTAAAAGGCTAAATCTTATGCTCGGCTCCTGATGCAAAGTGAAGAGGCCACATGGCCAAGCAGTCAAGGTGGCAGCCAACCGCTCTGGGGGACCCGGGCTCAAATCTGGACGGGACGTTAAATCCCCAGGAAACTTTCGGGGGGTAGTCCGTCTGTATGTATCTGGACCCCTGTTCCTCAACATCCAGCCGCCCCATTGTGGGCCTGGCCGAATCCATAAGGGGCCTGCTATAAGAGGCCCTCTTAGTGCCCACAGGGTGGAAAGAGTTAAAAAGAGAAGAAAGAAACGATGCAAAATGAAGGCGTGGGGTTCGCAGATATTTTTTCATAAGTTTTAATGTTGAGTCAATGCCAAGAAAAAGCACCGCATGTTAAGTAATCAAGAATATTCGACAATTAAAACAGCAGCAATTGTTTACTGTTTTCAGTCTGCAATGGTAAAACATTTAAAGAACATGTGAACGAAAATACAGTATAAACAGCTATCAGATAAACCCGGCGTTGCTCGTGCAAAAGTAACGATAGTGAAGATTAAGATTATTACGTTATAGTCAACCTTACCCGTTTTCACAGAATGCAAGAATTGGGTCCCCCTGTTTTCGGACTAATTAGAGAATTTTTAGATGGATCTAAAAATATGTTCGATTTCTGCTAAAACGAAAAAACCTGCATCTGCGTCTTGCACGTCGCTTTCTCTTGACACTTCCGTTGTTACTTGACACTTCCATCAAAAATGGAAGTGTTAAACCTTAATCCTGTCCCTGGGGGAAGGAATTTTGAAAAATCACTTCTCAGTGTGTGTTCTCGTGACGTACTCTAACTGTGTACCAAATTTCAACTATCAACTCCTAACTGTTTGGGCTCTGCGCTGACTTTTACTATTATCAACCCATCTCGATTATATACAGTAGACCCCCTATAATTACGGTCCCTATAATTACGATTTCTATAAAACTGCGAAAAAATTGCGACGGTATCCGTAAAAAAGGTAAAAAAAACTCCAATAATTATGTAAAACATCATCTGGCAGCCAAACTACTTTCCCGCCGTCCGTAGCGCCACGCTACGGACATTTAGGCGACTAAATTGAGTTTAGTTTCGTCTGTACATATAATTATATATAAATTATATATAAATTAGGTACTGTATATATAATTATGTATTAACTTAATTTATTGTAACTTTATTATAATTATATATTTTTTTCCGCCGCGTAGCGCCACGCTACGGAGATTTTACGCTAACTATCGTCTGTACAGTATGTAAATTAGGTACCGTAAGTCTAATACAGTACTGTAATTTTATACATTTCTTGTGAAAGAAACATTTCTTATTCAACGGCGATTAAAATTATTTATATTAATGATGTCTCCAATGTTCAACGAAGTTTTCGCAGAAAAATAAGTTATTAGAAATCGGCCGCTATTTGCTGAGCTGTTCCGCGACGAAAACAAGCTTTAGCAATGGCGATGTCGAATGGTGCACACTCGGTAAGTAATCCTACAATTTTTTGTTTATAGCGTAGTTTATACGGATTATTCCCAAAAGCTTGTGTGTTTTGGAAATGTTGAGTCGGATTAGTCTAGAATCGATTAATTTTATGGAAGAAACCTTTTAATCAGCTGTAGTCCGTAAACTTCACACGTGTCGGGCTGTGATTGGAAGGACTCGTAAGAAATCGGATTCCTAAAGAATGGAACGTATCTATGATCTTATAGGGGGGTCGACTGTATATACATGAAGCCAAGAGTTAGAATCCATGTGTGTCTAGTTCTAGCGATACAGACAAAATAGCCGAGTAGTTACGGCAGTGGTTTTCAATCAGTTACGGCAGAAAAATATAGTGCTGATGTGCTGACAATAACTACATTGATGAAGAAGTAGGGGTGCCACGAGCAAACTTTAACAGGTTGGAGGTTGCACTACTAGAAAAATGCTAAAAGATACTGGATTAGGGTGTTGGAATACGTGTCGAAAAACTCGGGAATTTTTCGGGGATATCTGACCCGGTTATGTCAGGCACCCTTCCTCAACATCCGGTCGCCCCCATTGTGGGTCTGGCCAAGCCCAAGATATGCTTGATTTAAAAGTTCTCTTAGTGCTCACAGGGCGAAACAATTAAAAAAGCTCTAGTGTGAGGTAATGATTGCCTGAGAAAATCGTGTATGAGAGGGTCATAGATTTGAGAAGCATCTTTTCGTACATAGACAGTTTCCTGTAGGCTTTGTAGCGGGACGTTAAAGAGTACAAAGAGAAGAAATCCCTCGAGGAAGAAGAATTCATATCCTCCCGAAACTAGCTGTACTTTTCATCATCGATGGCTGAGATGTGTATATATTAAAACTATAGTTAAATTACGGATATGAATATAAAATATGAATTATTTAATAGTTTTTTATTAACATTTTCTATTTCTCTTTATATTACAGACAGATACTACAACTTCTCCAAAATATTCACTACAGCTCCTTTTGAAATAGCATCTCGTTCATATATTACAATGGAAACATTTTTCTTCGTGAGGTAAAATGTACTTTGATTTTTATAACATTTAATCGTGTGATTCTTTTAAAATTTCAGTAAACTACAGTGGAATACTGGTGTGAATTTGGTCCACGTCTAATCAATAGTCCACGTCTTCAAGCAAGGATCTTCCAAAATATCTTTAAATATTTTTAGTTAAACGATCCCTTTCTTTAAAATATTTCTAACTTGGGTCTATTTGCATCAGAAATATTTTTCGAAATTTCAGAGCATTGTGTTGTCCGTTCTCTCAGGCAGATTGTACAAAGCGAAGTTATGTAAAGTTTTTGTAGTTTTGTTTTTTTTTTTTTGTGACAGTTTTTGAGATGTGGATGATATAAACACGAAATTTAATAAATTAAGGAGAAGCATACCAATTAGCAAAAGAATATGGAGACAGGAATAAAACTAGAGAAGCATGGGAAAAACACCACTTTTAACGGAGAAGGGATGTGGTAATTTATACGGATGGGCAAACGGAGGTCGTATGAGAGGTCTTAGCTTTACCGTTATCATTGTCACTTTTCTATCAGATCGATCAGTCTGAACTGTTGTACGTAAGATTTTTCATCAGCATATTGTAACCTCATACCTCCAACTTTTCAGAGTTCATTGAATTTCTCATCTACAGTATACCGTTGCTTGATGCTGATGCTTTCCTGATATATAAGAGCTTTCTGTATTTTCTTTCATAATAACTTCCTAAATATAATGCTGCTTTCTTTCTGTCACTTGAATATTTCGTTAAAAACAATATTACAATTTTCAGAATATAAATTAAATTTCAAATGCTCTTCAATATAAGAAAATTTACAAGGTTGTTTAATATTTACAAAAATTTTTCAATACCTTTACAAAGTAAAATTTTAATTACTTGTAATATTTTTGAATTTCATATACAAGTTGAAGACTATAAAGAAATGCAATTTGCTGTCTTCTTAATTCCTTTTACGTCCACAGGAAGACAACACTGGCAGAGTTGACCTTTTTTGAAGCTTTTTCCTGCCTACGATTTTAATTAATTAGATTCTCTGGAACCGAATTCTTGCAATAATTTAAAACTTTAAATACATATTTCCTTATTAAAGATAATAAAAATAATAAAAATACAGGGGAAACTCAATCGTCCTAATTTGATGGGACAAGTGGTCTTTCGGATAATCCAGAAACTCGTTTGTTGTTGTGTTTTGGGTACAACATGAAGCACTGTGCCTTTTGAAGTATCATGAACATTAAATAGTATTATCCAATTACTGTATATGAATGTAAATTAATTTACTGGAAAGTTAACTTTGTTATATATAGACCTATTTTTGCTTCGCTACAATCGGCATATGAATAGACAGCCTGTATATAGAAAGGCTCTCTGACGGATGATGTAGTGATGTCCAGTTACACGAAAAATTTGTCTCTGTGGTATATATAACGCTACATCTTCTAGTAACTCTTTTAAACGATTTCGGATTATCGCATTTTTACTGTATATAAAAAATTACTATCTTCTTAATCGTTTTCCTGTAGTCATAAAGGATATAACACTAATTGAAATTTATACTTTTTCAGTGGTTATCTTTTCTCTAATCTACAAAGAAGAAATGTGAATTCCCAGATCTTCTATGGCCTTGTGTTAATAAAAAGGCTCATCAGGTTAGACGAATATTTAATTTTTTATATGATTTTAATAGATGAAATAAAACAAAAATAATTCATTTTTCCATTTAATATACAGAAAAATGATGCTCAAAATTTTCACGTAAAACAGGAATTCATAGAAGAATTGCCTTATTCCGATATATACAGGGTGGGGTATTTAGGTGGTAAGACGATTGATTTCGTGATGTGTTGACACTGTTCTATTTATCTGGAATTGAATGGTGGAATTTGAAAGTCAAGAGTTTAAAGTGATATTGAAATCACATTTCTCAAATCTTAAAACCTTTCGATCGCTTTCTTAAGCAATTGCTCAAGTTCTAACTGTAACTTGCTGCTGTATGCTCAGCACCATCTTGGATGCCGACGTAAGCACTGTTGATGCAACTCAGACGCGCGATCTCTTGTTAAAAAGACAATTTCTTAAAATGTCACTTATTATTTTCCCCTAAATACTATCAGCATACCTGAGATAAAATGTGTAGCCACCTTCCTAATTCTGCAGTTTATCAGGAAAGATATGTGAGGCTACTCATTGCTAATGGATGCGTAGTCATGCCAGGAGGGATAAATTTCCTTCTCGACATTTTTTAATTTAGTCTCCGAAAAAAAATTTTTATAAATAAAATGTATTTTAGAACAGTTAATTAATTTTAATAGTCGATACAGTAAAGTACAGTCCACATGCAACATCATAAATCCTGCCGTTCTTAAATTCATGTGCAGAGAGTATTTATAAAGCGATTACATTTTTTAAGCAGTTACAGTTTGCATCAGTATTTTACAATAATTTAATTATGAATAATAAGTATTTGTAATTGTAATAATCTTATCACCATTATAAAAAAAATATATTTGGTCCAGTACTAGCAGCCATCTTGCAAATCATTAGACGGGACAAAGCATTGTTAGCATGGACAAAAGTAACTTTTTTCAACTCTTTCTGCCCTGTGGGCACTAAGAGGGCCTCTTGTAGCAAACACATTATGGATTCGTCCTTCAATGGAGGAGCTAGGTGGTGAAGAACTGGGACCGGACATATCCGGACTGATCATCGACCGAAAAATTCTTGGGAATGTTAGCAGTGGGAAGAGTCAAGAAGTAGTTAGAAAGGAGTTCAACATCTCAGCATTACTAGACTTATTTTGCAGTCCTGAACACGGCTCAGATATGATCACACAATTTTTTTTTTGCTGGGAAAGTTTCGAAACTATTTGCTGGATTTTTTTCTTAAAGGGTTTTTAAATCTAATGAAATTAACATGTTTTATAGATTAACGCTACCAGTTCTTTGTGTTTTGGCAATTATGATCGTTCTGCCACATTTTGGAGACGGCCCTCTTTGGAATAAAATAGTAAAAAAGGCACGATATACAGAAGAGAATTGGTTTCGTTTCGTTTCTCATACAGATAATTTTGGAAGAAAAGACATTGAAGTAAATAGTATATTTAATTATCATTGTGGGCTCTTTTATTATATAAATATATTTTAACATATTATTCTTTTTATTAATAATTTTCAATATATTTTACAGGAAAATAGCCATTTATGGTTTATCAGCGTTTTGGCTCAACAGAGTTTTCCCGCCGTAGCTTTACTTTACTTACGTAACAGGTATATATAAGTTATATATATATATATATATTTAAACTGATTATATATACAATGGAACCACGAGGAACAGCTACTTCTAAACAGCGGCCATTTTTCAGGAAGTTTTTTAAAAATCTAAGCAATGACCATTTTATGCTTCCCTCTGACATGGCCGATCATTTCAAGTTTTGTACACATAACTTGGTGGTGACAGTTTTGTTAAACTTTATGGTGGACTTAAGGTATTAATATAATCACGTTTTAATATATATATATATATATATATATATGAGTTGTTATTCATTATTGTGATTTCATTAGCGTTTGCAATGATGAATGAGGTACATTGCATTAACTTAAGACTGATCCTTGTAATTATGCAAGAGATGAGAATTCTTGGAAGTAGAGTTAATTGATTTTTATTTCGTAGGTACGCAGTATAACTTATAATAATTATTTCAGGATGAAACTATAGAGGGAACATAAAAGTCATTGCCTAAAGTATTTAAAGTTTGTAAGATATAAGTCATGTTTTCGAACTGTATGTAAATAAACGATGTGAGTAGGTGGCTTTTTCAGAATTTTTTAATATTCTGAGTGTAAAAGATTGGCGAGTGTGAAACGAAGAGGTAAACAACAGTATTGATTGAACGATTACTAGTTATTGAAAAGTACAGTAGACTATCCCACGTCCTGTCTACATACCCGAACACTTCCTTATCTGGATTGATCAAAGGCAACCATAAGTTTTCGAAAATATTGTACACTGTTACTACTCTCACTGCTAATGTTACTTTTCCATACTTCAGTATGTACATTTTTAAATTTATTTTATTAAGATTGCTTTGAAGTTCGTAGAAGAGCACAATGCATTAATTACTGTTGACGTGATAATGAAGAGGCATTGGCGTGATGTAGCAGCTCATTAGCGAATCCAGAACAAAAACAACTATAATACAATATTTTCAAAATTATTTGTAATTATCAAAAATATACGATTAATTCGAATATGGGAGAGTATACTGTATACACGATCATAAATACACATTTCAAATATTTTTAACATAGCAGATTATAAACATACAGGATGGTAGGAATTTTGAGATTTTTCAGCGATTGGCAGCACCGCAGACGTCCTTTTCTTATACGTATATATAATAGACGTTATATTTTGTCAATTGCTGATCAATAATACTAAAACTTCTTTTTATCTCTAATCTAATATTTGATATAATTAAAGGTATTTTTTATTTGCAGGTGGGCGAGAATTGGAAATATTTTGACAGTTTTTTTAATTGTGGCTGGAATGGTATCTCACATTGCTCAATTATTAATCTCCGATGACATCATAATACTTGGTTTCGGTTTCAATGCCCAGTAAGTGACTTTAAACTTACGATTTTTTTTATGATAATTAAATGTATTTTTAATACAAATAATAACAATAAAGTAATATAGAAATGTATATACATTAATTTTCTAAATCTTATATTAAAATGTCTGTCAGATGACCTTTGCGTTAAGGTATCAGCCTACTACTGTGGTGGCTTGGGATCGAGTTAGGGAGGATCGAAAGATTTCAGGAATTTTTGAAAATGGTTTCTTTTATGCATTTTGCTGCTCACCCTCATTATAACATTTACAGTGTTTAGTTTTGTAATTAAATTTCTATCTGCGAAAATATTTTAGCATGTCGTGACAGGTCAGCACATAATATTTGGTTGTATTTGGACTGTTTTATATTCCTCCAGGAGCCGTTGAGTAGGGATACTTTAATTAGGGTTTAATAAAAATAATCGTGGCTCCAACACGTTTAGTTCTATTTCTTTGAGTACCATTGCATAAAGGTATAGAACAATCAATATGGAAAGAAATTATCATATGCGTTTCACAAAATTTCAAAAATATACAAATGCAAATTTTTTTACAACTTTTAATATTATTTTCATATTTTCATGTGAAAACAGAGATCACTTTATTTATATATATAATGGCATTCATGTATCACTGGCTTATTGATGCGCAACCAAAATTTGTTGGCCGCTAGCTCAAGAAGCTAAAGGACCATTGCTTTAATAAAATATATAGATTTATATAACGAATATATTTCATATATAGGAACAATTCTATCTAATTCATCGTTTATACCGCGTAAGTTCGTTAATCCGGCATCCGCTCATACGGAATGTCCAGAAATCCAATACATTGGATATTTGGACATTCCGTTGATTCTGTGAAATAAGGTGTTCGTTAATTCTTTTGCAAGATTTTCAATCAACTTCAATACGGTGTAATCAAGCACTGTATTATTTGTTCAGGTTGATTACCGAGCGTATATAGAAAAATCAGCAGGTACAAAATGTATAGCAATGTCTGAAATGTTCGAATCGTATATAACCTATCAAATTTTTCAAAAAGTTTCTCGGTAATCCTTGAACTTTGGGTTAAATGGCATCTCTCCTCCTGAATATTGTCATTCCTCATCAGTAACTCATCGGCACTACTGACTCCATATACTTTTCTCAAAGTATGTCTCACTTCACAAGCAGTTAACCGACGCGTTTGCCTCTTCTGCCATAACAATGTCTCACTACCATTACAACACTTCTGTACACTGTCAATTCTAGCATATCATAAAAGAATGTGGCACGAAAGAGAATGTCATCCAAAACACGAGAAAGCTTTCTTTACAATAGTTGACCATGCTGAGAGAATAAATGAAGTTTAATTACTAAAAAGAGTGGAAGGAAAGCGAAAAAGGGCGATCATGAAAATTCTGTTGGAGGAAGTGGACGAGCATCTGAATGATCGAAACATTATAAATGCGAGAGATACAAGAAAATGTACTAGAAGAGAGATAAAATAGCGGAAACAAAAAACATGCAGAAACATGAGTGGCTGGAGGAATCACACTACATTGTGCTTTTTTACATTTTTTAATTTTATCCTCTTGTAAGCACTGAGAGAGTCTTTTTTCCACACTCACCGGGGGACTCTGCAGGATCACAATGGGTGGTGAAGGAGGGCACTTAGAATATAGAAAATTCTTGGAAAGTTGCTTGCCCAGATTCGTTTCCGGGCATGTTTTCTTTTTTGAAATCCTGAAAGGTTCTGTTTAAGTTGATTTCAAAAAGAACATCAATAATGCCTAACACAAAAAAAAATTATATTCTTAAGAAATAATTTAATGAATAAGATAAATTACAATTTCGTTTCTTATATTTTCAGAAAAGTGAAAAATTACTTCCTTTATAATGCTTCGAAACCTTATTATTCTCATCTTAGTTCGTTTTTTCTTGGATTTTTCTTTGGGTATTTACTCTTAGAGAAAAAAGAAATTAAATTCAAAATGGTATGTACTAATGTACTATATAGTTGATATTATATTGTCTTTCTGTTCACTGTAATATGTTGTATACTAATGTGATTAATAAAAATAATGATAAGTATGTTAAATATTAATTTTATTATAAAATATAATCAAATTTTTATAATTATGGTCGGGGCTTGGGGAATTGCTAGTTTAGATGACACTCGTTGTTATCAATAGCTGGAATATAGTACGAATACAACATCATAATAATTTTATTCGAAATTTCAGATTACACAAGTGTTCTGTTGGATTTGCAGCATAACAATTATGATGTTAGTGTTATTTGGGTTGCATGGATATATAAAGGATCCGTCTCCAAATGAAACTGTGTTGCGTTTATACATAATGTTATCTCCATTTGCATGGACGGCATCTACAGCATGGATTTGCATCGCATGTGTTACTGGACATGGAGGTTAGTAAATTTCTTTTTAAAACAATTAAATTAACTGAATTCAAATCAATTTTTACAACGGAATATACTGTATAAATCAAACAATTAATGCTAACAAAACTCAATAATAAAGGATCCAAAGTGATATGCAAATTCAATTGTACTATAAAAATTCGTTATAACAGCTGACAAAAAATTTTATTTTTTATTAATTTTTTTCAGTTTCCTGTAGTTAGTTGGTTTGGTGGGTTAAGGCAACGCGTCACAAGTAAGATCCGCAAAGATGGGATGCCTACTGGAGGTCGTTCTGTGGGAAACTGGCTCTTATTGGTTATTAGACACGTAAATAAAGTAAAAAACTTCACTAGGCCAGCTTACTGCAGGGCGTCTGCTGCAAATCGCCATCGTGCTGCGTTGTCTTTTCCCATCAATGTAATCTAATTTTTACATCATATGTACTATACTTTTGGTTTTCTGTAGAAGATATAATCTCATCTTTTAAACTCTGCTTAAATAAAACCCCATAATGCATTAAATCCTTAATGTCCTTATCTTTTTCCTTAATGTCTAGCTATATTTATTCACTTCATCCTTGGTCTTCCTGTAGTTAACTTTTTCCAACCTCCATGTTCGTTACCCGCTTTTCGAGATAACTGTCATCTGTTCTCGTGTAATGCCCATAAGTTTTTAGTCGTATTTTCTGTATTTTATTGATAATTACAGTTTGTGCAAAAATATGATTGGTTATGGTTCTTACATTTTAAATTCAAACTGTATATGTTGCTATATGTACAAAAGCGATTACTCCGATGATTATGCATATTTGGCAGTCTAAGATGGTAAATTTGATATGCTGGTCACGAAGAATAGATCATGCCATCAAGGCATTAAGTGTAATCCTTAAGAAAGCCATGTTTGGTTTACCCTTAAAAGTTGGGCTGAAGACATCATTCTTAGTGATGCTATTGCAGATGTTTGCACTGAAGAGGAGCTACAAGAAATAATTGAGTCGATCAAAATCAAAGTCAATTATAAGAATTTTAAAATATTCCAGAAAAAATGTTGAAAATGAATAGCCATCATTCGACCAACTCCATGTGACTATCCCTCATTTTCCAACCAAAGTACAGCTTAGTATGGAAGTGATCAATCTTCTACATTGATTGTAGAAGATTGATCAGAAAAGAGGAAGTTGAGAAGAAGCAAGCGAAACACTACCGAAGAAAATGATAAAAATATTAAAGATTTCTGCAACCAAACAAGGAGATACAGTGAAATTAAGAACACCAGATATGACAGGGTAAAAGATATCCGTGGATACATTGGCAGTAATATTAGCGACTGAAAATGATGAGTATTATCGCTTGGGAACAAAGGAGGGAGGTCTTTCGCAAATGTATACCAGAAACCAGTTTGTGCTCTGTGATGAAAAATTTCTTACAGTAGAGAATGTGCCAAATATTATTTTATTTCTTAGGGAGAAATTTTACGATATTTATGAAATTTATGCAATACATTTTAAAAATTATACATAATCGCCGGTAAAAATATTTAGTGAAAAATTTATGAAATTCACCAACATGATCGATTTTTTCCATAACATATATATTTATTATTCTATTTTTAGGTATTGTCAATCGAATTCTCTCAATGAAAATATTCTGTATGTTGGATCGATTGATAATTTGGGTTTACTTACTTCACTTTCCAGTCATTTACTATATTTTTTGTCAAGCACGGACACCGTTTTCAGTATCAATGTTAAATTTGGTAAGTATTCACATTGTTTTCTAGTAAATTGCTGTAAAATATCAAATGTAAAATAAATATATACAGACAAAGATTGTCTTGCGGGTGAAGCATAAATTAGTTGAGAGCTGAGAGTCTGTGGGCAAAGACTTCATGAAGATCATGCGCTGAGCCTATTGGATGTTATATCGTATATCTTAAATTTAGCGTCATTTAACCTAAATTAATTCACTAAATTCAATGGCGATTTAATTTCCAGACTTATTACACCAAGGATTTCTTTAAGTCTGTTTTACAATATTAACTTTTACTTCTTCCTTCAATATGCATTTCAATCATTCGTTTTTTTTTCAGTCGGAGTAACAATTATAAAACTTCTTCAAATCGTTGCGGGGTCTGTCAACAGTTAAAGGTCGAATTTTTATAATTGTAACTCCAAGTGAAGCGAAGAGAGTGTCTGAAATGCGTATTGAACGATTATAAATTTTAATTCACAATTGTACTTTTTTTTTCTAGTGGACGATGTATGCCTTTGTGATGATGCTTACGTTGATTATCTCATATTTTGTCTATGCATTTGTCGAAACTCCATCCAATTACCTTCTTCAGAAAACGCTCGATTTGGTTTCTTTCAAAGACAAAAGTTCAGTGAAAGAGTATAAAATGAACAACATGCCTGAAAGTCAAGAAGTTGAGAAAAACTCAATTACAAATTGACGATGACTACAGAAAAGAAAAATTGTATTATAATGATATTTTTTAAAGCCATTCATCAATAATTCAATTTATGCTAGGTTGATATTAAAAATACGTTTTGTTAAACTTTTAATGAAAATTTGAAATAAAACAGATGCAATTCTACATACCTTTTTCAATTTGTAGTTTATGATAGTGACTACCAGTGATCGAGCGGATAAAACCACAGAACACTAGTAATTGGTCGTGAGTTCAAGCATCGCCAACGGGCTGGCTACGTGGATTTTTTCCGGATTTATTCGAATTTGTAACACTTAACTAGGGGCCAGTTTCCCATGGAAAGTCCTCCCGGGAGGAATTCTTCTTCTTGTACTTTGACAGATCGCTTACGTGACGCGTTGCCGTATACAAACGTCACTCATTAAGCTAGTGTTAATGCTCTTTATCAGTCTGGCTTCTGCGTNTGAGTTTTATAAAATTCATTTTTACCTTCACAAGTAAGCTTTTCCTTTTTTAAAAATAATATTTAATAATGTAAATAGTATTTTAAGTAGAACATCAAAACAGATGGCATCACACACAAATATACTTTTTTTGCAGGGAAAGTTACTGCTGCCACTCGTTTCTGAGCTTTTGAAACAAAAGTTGATATAAATATAAGTTAGTGTACTGCTCAAAAATCACAAGGAATTAAGTAGCCTTTCACAAGTGCCAATTTGAAATAATTTTATTTATTCAAAATTGTTGCGAAACTTAGCATTTCACATTAGTTTCTAAAAGAGACAAATGAGGCGGCATCCATTTTTACTTTCCCGACTGTTATATATGATAAAGGGAGAGTGTGGCAATAGATCAAAGAAAGATTCTGCAAGATTATTACATTTTGTGACTGCGGACCTCAAATAGTCGAATAATGCATAAAAATACAGGTTTTTTATTTTGTATGTATGAATGTTAGTGTGTGAGGTACAATTCTGTTCACCCCGTTTAAAGCTTAATTCCTATTTCTTTTTACCAAAAATTTCTGAAATTTCGCAGAGAAATTTCTTCATAGAGGAATCAATGCCGTTAAATTTTTGTAGTTAAAGGTCAAGGAAGTGGAATAATAATGGGAGTCGTGTGTATCTCGATTAGTGTCGTGGTTAATGACGATTGTATTGTTTTTAAATAAAATTATAAAAAGAAGAAAACAGTAACGAAGTTTTTAAATAAAATATCTTAACAGATGGCGCCACCAAATGTTAATTATATGAAATTTAATTAAATGAAAATTATAAGATTTTACAAATAAAACAGATCTTAAAAGGTGGAAAATTATAAGCTTTTTACTGTTATTTGAGTTTCTTTTCATTAATGTTATAATAACTCAAAAATTATTGAAGACTTGGAGGGTACTCCGAGGTCTCCTTTTTTGTTTGTTATAATTTGTGCCAAACGTTTTTGAATATAGCCTGTGTGTATGGAAATAATCTGCCAAGGGCAATTAGCTCTGAGTATTATTTTATTTCTATAAATGTAATCACTAATAAAAAAACATTTCATTTTCCTTTTGTATAATTTTATTACAGAAAAAAGGAATACTATAATATATTCNTCTAGGGAAATGCTAGATCAAGCAGCTTTGGTAATCTTCAATTTTTATAAGTTTTCTTTCCTCGATACTGTACACTTTTTGTGTGAAGTTAGCAACAAATGCTTCCTACTTGTTTCTTCATCTTCAATTTTATGAATTCCGGACGAACATTATGGTTTAAAAACACTTACGAATAATATTATCATACTTACCATGTTTATCATCGTAAAAGAAATAGGTTGTCTTAGTTGACCACAAATGAAATATATGACTTGGATGTGCAGCGAATAGATCCAAATTATCAAACGGTCCAACATACGGAAAATTTTTAACGAGAAAAATCGATTTACAATACCTAAGAAAAAATATCAAGCATGAATTTTTAGATATACTTTTATAAATGATTTAATCGGTAATTAAGTTGGAAATTATTAAAGATTTGGATATGGGATTTTAATATACATAAAACAAAGAAAATACTAGATAAATGAAAAAAAAATTATTGAGAATAACACTTTTAAAATGAGAGTAAACACTTGCAATGAATTTATAATAAAACTTTACGACAATTTTGAGTCAGAAAGATAATGTAAGTTTGTTAGGCATAAGTATGACTGAAAAAACTGAGGTGTTTATGAAGAGGAAAGTGTGAGAAAGTACGACGATTTGTAAGATTATCAAGACTGTCATTCTGCTGCTCATCCTTTCTGGGGTGTGAGCGTGAAAATGAATTGTATTTTATAATTTAAATTATTTTCTTTTTTTCTTTTCTTTCTTGCTTTTAATTTTTACTGTTGATTCTATATCTATAACTTGAATGTTTCTAAACCTGGAAGACTATCACGTTTATAAACCGATCTGTCAGGAAAAAAAAGAGACTTTACAATTAGTATTTTTCATGGCCTACACAGGGCGCGAATGCTTTACATACTGGCTGGCTGCTTTATCCGGGTCTTTTAATACACCAGAGGTAGAAATAAAGCAAGAATAACCGAAACAATAATTGTCTCAGAAGATATGTGAAATTTGCCTACATAATACTAGTAACAATTACGAACATTTTGATAAGTCAGAATTCTACAGGAAATTAGTTAAATTTCATGTTTTAAAAATGTAAAAAATAAAAACAATTAAAAAGTGATTCGTTTTCCAACACTACTCTTATTGTTTACTGTTTTGCTAGTTTTCGATTTATTTCAAGAAAATATAACACATAAACATAAATTATATAGTATTTTATTATACATGTATTCATATTCTAAATGTTTAGTGCTGCATGTATTGTTTATCTAAGTGATTACTATCTCAATCGTTAACATTTTCAATACATATATAAAGACGTACATAATTTTTAATTATTAAAACGTTCTTGATTGTATAATGTTGCATACTGAACGACATTTAAATAAGGTAACCATCTCTGTATGCTGACCAGTAGAGATCAATCTCTTCGTTGGTGAACATACGAAGATTCCACTGTGTATAAACATAGTGTAAAAAGTACAAAAATATTATAATGCAGCAAAAAATATTATAAATACAATTAAATTTTCATAATTGTTTGAAATACGTTTAATTCGTTTGCTTTATAAATACAGTGGGTGATCGATTAATTAACGAACATAATCTGTTTCAAGATTTTGTTCGCTATCCGAATTGATCGTTAATCGATTATCGATTTAATTAACATAGATTTTTATGGGAATTTGATTAATTCGTTCTGGAAACCCCCAAAAAACAAATAAAAATTATATACTTTCTTACTGTGTTTATTTACTTGTAATAAGAAACTAAAAGCAATCTCTGCATTTTTTTTCATAGATGGCACATCTTTGTTTCTCAGATGTGATTTTCGTTACTCCTTTAGCTGCTCGAGTCTTCTTGATCATATATTTCTTTGCTAAGATTATGCTTACTGTAGATACTGCCTAGCACCATTAGACATCTGCCCACTCTCTACCTTGGCTATTATCTCTTGCTTAGTTTCTAAGGTGAGCACGGTTATTGACACGCCACTCTTTTTAGGCTACATAATAATATCAATGTCTTTTTAAAATAAAAATATAGAAAAGCACTCACAAAAATTCACTGAACAAAAATCAACTACCAAAGGAAACAATTATGTAAATGTGAGGCCCGAATGATATTCAAAATTTTGGTGTTAAACGGTTAACGAATTTCCGATAGGACAGTTAAACTCTCACTTTTAGAAAATAGAAACGGACGAAACTTAATTAACGAGTGCCCAACAGTCTCGCAAAGTCTATAGAAAATTTGATGTCAGAAAGGTAAACAATAAGCTGGAATTACAATGGAGACTTTCAAAATTCGGAGGAATAATATCTGATTGGTATCGGGTTAAGTGTTTCTCGCGCTCCGAAAGGTTTCACATTGTTACCTGGAGACAAGGGAAAAACCAATACGTATTCGTTATTTTATGTCGTTTGTTCTGTGAAGTGTTCGCTGTCTGAACTGTTCGTTAACCGATCATCCACTGTATTAATTATATAAATGACAAACTCAGTTAATTTAATTACGAAATGAATTGTACAAACCTCCACGTCCAGTAACACATGCAATACATATCCATGCTGTAGATACTGTCCACGCAAACGGAGATAATATTTGATGTAAGTACAATATAATTTTATTTGGAGAAATGTCCTTCAAGTATCCATGCAAACCGAATACTACTACTGTCATTATTATAATACTGCCGATCCAAAAAAATATTTCTGAAACCTAAAATTTAAAATAAAATTACTTGCTAAAGTTGTAATTGTATTTGATTTAATTAATAAAAAATTTTATAAAAAAAATAGTCAGGTATATTAAAATTATAATAACAGTTTGGAAATTTTGAAACAGACGCTATTAGAAGAATTAAATGAAATTCTAAAGGACAAAACTGTTTGGTTCTATCTTCTTCTGTGTTTAAGGAGTCCCAGTAAAGGATTTTTCCATAGACAAAGCATTAAATTTATTACGCCATCTACTGCAGATCTCCTCTATAACTAAAGAGTATTTAGTCTTAATCTGTTCTAAATATGCCGACCATTCATTTCGAATTAATCTTAATTTACTAGAAAGTAAACAATTTTTGTTAATTATATTAATAGGTGATAATTTCTAATAGAAGACAGTATGTTATGAAGTATTAACAAATACTTACTTTTTTCAATTTCATTTCTTGTTTCTCTGATAGAAAATATCCAAAGAAAAATCCCAGAAAAAACGAACTTAAATGAGAACAGTATGGTCTTGTATAATTATAAAGAAAATAATTTGACAATTTCCTGAAAACATCAAAAATAAAATGTATATTAAATGAAACAGTAAACCTTTTTTGAAGCTGTAATATGAAAATTATAATAAATGAATGGAAAATTTATTCAAATTGGAAATTAGTAGATGTTTTATCATCTTTGTGATATATAGTCCATTGCATTTAGGACAGTTCAAATGTTTCCAAACGTAGACTCTTGGTCTACGTTTGGAAACAAATGTTTCCAAACGTAGACCAAGAGTTTGCCAAAGTGTGCAGTTAGTTGTAAAGCATAGAGTATATGTAAATTGTTGTGAGAAACTGTAGAAAACACCCTGAACACTGGCAGTCGACGTGATTCGCGCCTCAATACCAGGTTGACCGATTAAAGCATTCCCAATAAACTTTCTATAGGAAACCGGCTCTTAGATGTTAGACACGTGAAGACAAGAAAATTGTACATAGAAAACCGTTGGTTAGACGCGAACCCGCAGACAACTACTATTGTTCAGTGGTTTTATTCAGTAGCCATGGTGAGTTGTTTATCCCGAATTAAAGCTATTGTTCTATTATAATCATTACGTCGATGAAGCATTTAGATAAATAATGAATACATTTTAAACAAATAATTTTATCTTACAATAAAAATAGAAATTAATTAACGTTACATACTTTTTAAATAAGTATTTAACTTCAACCATTTATTTAAACAAAATTAAACTTAAATGTAACAGATTTGTACGTTATGCTAATTAAATCAATTAAACTAATAATGAGTAATAACATAACGAAGTACTTTAATAAATACTTCAAAAACAAATTAAAAGAATTTATTATTATTATAAGTATATGAATATATAACATGCCTAAA
>NW_019384430.1:860358-872434 GCF_000671375.1 Centruroides sculpturatus | reverse complement strand
ATATACAGTTTTTACATTTTTGTACTCAACGAATCTTAAAACTTCGAGAAATTC
Organism: Centruroides sculpturatus; assembly: GCF_000671375.1. Lineage (NCBI taxonomy): Eukaryota > Metazoa > Arthropoda > Arachnida > Scorpiones > Buthidae > Centruroides > Centruroides sculpturatus. The sequence goes on along the minus strand of NW_019384430.1, from coordinate 872,380 downwards.
AAAAAGAATAAATATAATAATATAGGGAATTTTTCTAGAAATATTCAGGCAAATCAGACCATTGATTCAGAGGCAAAAACTTGGAACTTTATTTATGGATGTTAGAGGGTTTTTGTTTGTCTGTTTGCGTGTGTATGTGTGTAATGTAAGTAAAATTTCCTCATCCACGTTGAAGCTTTAATATTTTCCGAGTATTTTGCCGAGCATTTTTGATATTTTGCAAAGATTTGTGTATTGGGATTGATGGTATTAAATTTTGGTGATGAAAGTTTAAAGAGATGAGGAGATAGAGGGATTGTATATTATATCTCGAGTAGAGTCGGACTTAATAAACATTTTACTCGTTACTACTATTTACAAAAGCAAAAGCTTACTTGTGAGGGTAAAGATGAGTTTTATAAAATTCATTTTTACCTTCACAAGTAAGCTTTTCCTTTTTTAAAAATAATATTTAATAATGTAAATAGTATTTTAAGTAGAACATCAAAACAGATGGCATCACACACAAATATACTTTTTTTGCAGGGAAAGTTACTGCTGCCACTCGTTTCTGAGCTTTTGAAACAAAAGTTGATATAAATATAAGTTAGTGTACTGCTCAAAAATCACAAGGAATTAAGTAGCCTTTCACAAGTGCCAATTTGAAATAATTTTATTTATTCAAAATTGTTGCAAAACTTAGCATTTCACATTAGCTTCTAAAAGAGACAAATGAGGCGGCATCCATTTTTACTTTCCCAACTGTTATATATGATAAAGGGAGAGTGTGGCAATAGATCAAAGAAAGATTCTGCAAGATTATTACATTTTGTGACTGCGGACCTCAAATAGTCGAATAATGCATAAAAATACAGGTTTTTTATTTTGTATGTATGAATGTTAGTGTGTGAGGTACAATTCTGTTCACCCCGTTTAAAGCTTAATTCCTATTTCTTTTTACCAAAAATTTCTGAAATTTCGCAGAGAAATTTCTTCATAGAGGAATCAATGCCGTTAAATTTTTGTAGTTAAAGGTCAAGGAAGTGGAATAATAATGGGAGTCGTGTGTATCTCGATTAGTGTCGTGGTTAATGACGATTGTATTGTTTTTAAATAAAATTATAAAAAGAAGAAAACAGTAACAAAGTTTTTAAATAAAATATCTTAACAGATGGCGCCACCAAATGTTAATTATATGAAATTTAATTAAATGAAAATTATAAGATTTTACAAATAAAACAGATCTTAAAAGGTGGAAAATTATAAGCTTTTTACTGTTATTTGAGTTTCTTTTCATTAATGTTATAATAACTCAAAAATTATTGAAGACTTGGAGGGTACTCCGAGGTCTCCTTTTTTGTTTGTTATAATTTGTGCCAAACGTTTTTGAATATAGCCTGTGTGTATGGAAATAATCTGCCAAGGGCAATTAGCTCTGAGTATTATTTTATTTCTATAAATGTAATCACTAATAAAAAAACATTTCATTTTCCTTTTGTATAATTTTATTACAGAAAAAAGGAATACTATAATATATTCCAAAAAGTTTTAAATATAAAAAATAAATTAAAGATACTCTTGTGTAAATTCTTCGCGTATACCAGATTTCGTTATAAAAAGTATTTTTTACCTGATAAGTCTTTTCAATAACAGTAGAACAAAGTAGACACCCGTTTTCAAATTTTTTTTTCGCCGATAAGACAGAAGATATCCACTGAAAAACGAATTTTACATTATCTCTATTTTAATTTTGTAAAAAAAAAACAAAAACTATTCGCAAAACAAAATATTAAAAATTACATAATAGTTTCTATTAATAACCATTGTGTTTGTCGACTTTTAGTGGACTGAATCAGCAAAAGTTCACACAATTTCGGTGTAAATGTTTAATGGAAACTAAACACTAAGTACAATACAGTAGAGCGTCGATTATCCGAAAGTCAATTATCCAAAAGAATTCCAGTCCGCAAATTTAAATTTTCGCTAGTGCTGTGGCGCTGCAATCTTTGGATATGTCTTGGGCTACTCAAATATTTTACGTTTTTGATACTAAATTAACTTTGAAGTATAATTTTTTATTGTTTTTACATTTTTCAATATATTTATTTTGTTTGTACAAAATAAAAAAATAATTTTTAACGATACAATAGTCTTTGTTAGGCTTAACATCGACAAAAATTCAACGCGAAGCGACACGCAACAGAGAAAATTTTCATCATGGGATAGGTTAATACATTTTTTCGTATATAATCGGTTATCCGAAATATCGAATTTTTTTTCCGAACAACTTCAGTTCCCAATTGATTCGGATAATCGACGCTCTACTATACTTTCAAAAGGAACCATTACAAAACGTACTTTTGGACACAGACTATTTTTAATTTTTAAACTTTTCACTGTTACACGATGGCGCTCGAAGCGCTAACATATTCAATAAATGGTTAACGTCCAATTACTCTGCGAGAAGGCAGGCAAGCACGCAATAAAAATGTTTATATTGCCTTTCTAATTTTTCATTTTCTGCAAAAATTAGTTTTACAAGTATTTGCAAAAATGTAATGCAAAAATTATTACAAGTATTAAGGTTAATGAAAAAAGAGAGCTGCATAGATAATAATGAAGTTTGATTTAATGATGTTACCAGAAACTCTGTCTAGTGACTTTCGGTAAAATTAATGTAATAAAACACTACAAATGGACACTTTCTACAAGAAATTGAACTTTCATTTCAAATAACTTCACACGATAAATTGTGAAGTCATTATATTGGCATTACCGATTCTATTTTACATCTTATTAATAATTACGAAAAATCTTATATATTGCTTATTAAATCGCATATTTTTAATATCAAAAAAATTAAATTAATATTTACCTGATGAAGAAAAACGTTTCAATCATTATTATTCCACGAGCTGCGATTTCCAAAGGAAGTTCAGCCGTTATTTCGGGGACCGCAAGGTATTTATCTGTGAAATAAAGAAAGTCGTAATTGTTAACTCGATGAATTTTTCGTGCGTAGTCTGAACCTGAGAAGTGTGGTCTCGTCTGCCAATACTCGATCACCTTGATTGTCAGCGTGTTTGAATTCATTTTGATATTTTCCTCTGTGAGCACTAAAAGAGCCACTGAGGTTATATATATACAGGTATATAAGTAACCTGACTGTGCACGTATCATATGTATATCTTTTATTGCTATTAAAATCCAAGTAATTTTTAAATAAACCTGACACAACCCTAATAATCTGACAATAAATATGGTAATTTTGAATAGAATTTCTCAAATAAAAACTACTTTGACAATTTCCACTGTTATTTGTAATCTTTAAACAGAATCTAAATGACCTATTACTATCATTTCCGGAATTTTTATTAAATTACTGATCACGCTTTGTGTATTAAATCGATTTGTTAAACTTTTTTCTAACAAATTGTGAAATCCTTTACGAGTCACGAAATGATTTATACCAGAAAGGATTCGGCTCAGGAAACTGGAGATATTCTCATAAGTAATTTGTCGTAGTAGTTTCGTCGCCTTCCTACAAGTGTTTCTTTACTTACGTGGGTCCACCAGTGAAGAAAACTACTGAACCTAGAAAACTTTGCGTGGCCAGCCCATTTATGAGATGCGAACCCTCGACCAACTGTAAGAGTTCAGTGGCTTTATACAGGATTTCTTCGCAGATGAGTTTGCAGACAGCCGAATTGACGTCGTTATTTTTTATGACATTATTGAATTGCTATATAGTTATTAATTCCCTGAAATTAACTGATACTTAACGAAATGTCATTCTCATATTATGAGTGAATCGAAATGATAACTAGTGTATGATAATTTATACTAATAACATAAATTAGTATATCTCTGACATAAAAATATATAATTTTACACTCATATTAATTTAATTGAATTTATTTTTTTTTGTTTTAACGAAAAACAAGTGCAGGAAATGTTCAGCTGGCACATAACTGTTAGACAGAGAAAAGTATAATGCTTAAACTAAAGTAAAAGCTTTCAACTAGCACTAAAATAATACAGAAANTTTTCTGCAGCCCGTGTACAGATTTCTGGATACGCTATTGGACAAATGTGTGCTGTACATTTTTGTGTGTAGAGAAAAGACAAACGGGCGGAAAGAAAGCAGATTATTTATAATTCGGCAATACCTCGCACAGAGTGATGCAAGAATAGTACGATTGCCGGATTACAGAGAATGTATAGGCCTAAATCCGATCAGATACGTGACCTATCTTCGCATCTATCTTTTCACGAGTCAAAGAGGAATTTAGCAAGAAATGCAGTGAATATTATCAAAAATATTAAAGTTGTCATCGAAACAAAAAGCTGTTTTAATTAAAATTAAAGACGAACTTTCCGAATAGCTTTTCGGGAAAATTTGAGAGCTATTCTTCTAGTCGAGTTATGCACTTTTGGCCCAAGATAAATATCTTTTAAATAAAGAAAGTAATAAGAATTTTTATGCTGTATTTTATTTAAATTACTAGTGTTAGTATAACTTGGTTTTACATAAATTCCTAACATTAAAAGTCACCAAAATTTGTATTTCTACAAAGCTTTTATCAAATTACCAAATCAACAAATGTGGCAGTGTTTTCCATACCACATTCCGAAATATTCGCATTACTTCGCATTTGCCATAGAATAAATAGTATATAGAGACGACATGCCCACTCCTTTACTTGTATCGCCAAGGATTTTGCAAAAAATCCAATATGGCCGAATGATAAGGATTCTCCAATGCAAGCAGTTCGGTAAAATGTATATTATCCGGATTAATTTATATGCCACTTACTTTTAAATCTAAGAATTTAAATTTTCATAATATCTATATATTGCAAGGATATTACAAATTATGTTTAAATGGAAGGTAATTTTTGCAACATTTACCTGAACAAGTCTTTATTTGAATTGACATTGTAAGAACATTGATGAGTATATTAATATTACTCCCTTAAATATAAATTTCATACAGTAAAACAGGAATTTTTCCGGTTTGAAAGTTCCGTTTGGGATAGGTTTTACTGTATACATTACACATATATGATACGCAGAGTCATTGTATTGTTCATGGCAATTCAAGGTTTGATCCATCTCATAGAGAACAAGGACTATTAGGCCTATAAAAGACTGTTGTGACTTAAAACAATTTCTTTACTGCAAGTTCAAATCTGATTTTTTTTGTCTTACTTTTAAATACTACCAAACTTCGATGTAGTTCTGTCATTTCTTTGCCTCTGAAATAGACACTAAAATGCATGGGGAGCTAAATTGAAAGTCACGTGATTTATTGATAATGTCGTTTGCCTAAATCGTACATTCAGTCGTTCACAAATACTGAAATTTTTAAGAAAGTAAAGTTATATTAGGCCAGTATACATCGAGGTTTAATTGTACTTATAAAAGCTATTGCCACGATGATTTTCTCCCAAACATCTAATTTTTCTGTTTTTATTAACGTATCTAACACATAATTAAGGGCCAGTTTCCATATAGAAAGTTCTGGTCCTTTAGCGATTACTTATAGCAGAGGTTCTTTAATTGCTGTATTCCATCAAATAAACTACACCAAACACCTAACTACAGTATGTCGATTAATAAATCAAACAAAATGATGGAACGAATATTCGTTTTTCTGTAATTTTATGTCTTACCACAATATGCATAATTTAATGCATGCAATTTTTTCAGAACAAGGTCATATTTTTCTGGATCGCCTCTTTAACTTTGATAAAATATACAATATTTGGCTTGCATGGAGTCATAAATGATGCATCACCAAATCAGAACTTCATACTCATGCACAGAATTTTTCTCGTGCCTGGACTATTGGTAATGTTTGGCTGTGTGTAGCATATATTTCCGGACACGGTAATTACTATTTTCTACTTGAAAAAAACCATAATAAATTTACTTTATTATCAATACAAAATTGTTTTATATTCTAGGAATTATACATCGGTTTCTATCGTTGAAGATATTCGTTGTGCTCGCTCGTTTGAATTTGTGGATTTATTTGCTTCATTCTTTATGCATTTTTTATATTTACAGTTATACAATAATAAGCAATATATTTTCACAGAACTGATTTTGGTAAGTTGCAAAATACATTTATGTTACTATTATATTAGGTGTGTTTAGTGAATAAAGGTTACAGGTCATATTCTGATAGTTGTGAATACTTCAGAATAGTTAATTAATTCCATAAAGATCTATGCTTTTCATGTATTTGAATGATTATTGAATGTATATTAATCTGTTTTAAAAGAACTACTTTGAAAATCAATATGCCATGGAGATTTTAAGTCTGTAGAAACGTATTGTACAGTATATTCGTTGCTATTTACTAGTCAATTTTTAATAGTAATTATTTTTTACTATACGATAAGTACTCATTGTTAATGAAAGATTATGAAAATTTATGATAATAATGAAATTTTTGTGGTCCCTTGACACTTGGGATCCCAGCACTTAAGCCCCATTAGTCCCTATGTAGATCCACCCCTGGGAGTAACTAGTCGCAGGTTCTATAAGTTTCAATTTCAGTTCTTTCGGAATGAAATCTTTTTCATAATATATAAGGCCTGGACTGCATATCGCTCTTAAACAAGGATTGATAACGAAAACCGTAAAACAAAAGGAGTTAGTTTTGCGCTAACAGTCAAATACAAAATGGAAAACAAATGCTAAACGAAAGGAATAAATAACAAGAAAATATAAACTGTAAAAGAAACGTTAAAGGATTTAGTTTTACTTTTTTTTATGTTTAGCCAAGCTCTACGCTATTTGTAAATACTACAAAGCTAATTTTTCCAAAATGAAAAACGTTTTCGTATCTTCCACGTTTGTACCACTTGCAAGTAATTTGTTAATTGTTAAAACAAGGTTAATATTTACACATCACCTACCATAACTCTCAAAACGCTTATTGGCGAATTCACAACAGTAAAGGAAATTCACGTTACTTTTACTTTCCCAGCTATAATATTTAACGGAAGAAATAATTCCGCTTAAAATCCTTAACATTTCCCGTCTCCTGTATCTTTTGTCGAAAATTTCTGAAATTTTGCAAATAGGTTTGTGTTAGGGGATTTTAGACTGTTAAATTTTGGTAGTTTAAGGTCGAGGGGTCGAGAGATAGAAGGGATACGTGTCATATCAATAGTTTGGTCAGACAATGCGTTATCAGCATTTAGTTTTATTTAATAATATTCATCTTTACTTTAGAAATTTAATCTTTTTATATCAATAATTTTTATAAAATAGCAAAGTTTTTTAAAATAAAATCTCGTAACAGATGCCGCCACACATAATTTAAACTTGTTTGCCGAGAAACTTACACAACTCGTTACTAAATTTTTAACTTTGCTTTGAAATGAGATTCTGTCAAAGTAAAAGCGGACGTTGTGTCATTTTCGGTTCTTTTCTTAAAGTCCAAACTTATTTGATCAGATTTGCTCAACTTTCCTAAACTTTTTTGTTTGATATTCGGAAAATACCAGCATAATCAATACTTTAAATAGCTCAGTTACTTTTTGCGTGTGTATATTATGATAGCCGCACGCGATAACTAAAATAGGTGTAAATATACAAAATTGAACAGACATTAAAAAATGTCAAATTTTTTTTTTTTAAGTTTAGGGGAGACCGGGGCAACTTCGGCATGCGGGGCAAGTTTGTCAAGCGCTTTTTTTTAAAAACAAATTAAAAGGCGACTTTGGTTATAGGTTAGGCAGTTGAGTTTTATTGGTGGCTTGTTGAGTGTAGTGTTTTTATTGTTCTCCAACAAGCGTAGTTGAATTATCAAGCAAATNTTACGAACAAGATGCAATTTCTAAAACAAAATTTTTTTATTATAGGCCTACATAAGAAAACTGTGAAAGTGTATGGAAGATAGACAAAACAGAAACCAATTACTACACAGAAAGAGACATAATACTTAAGAACTAGCTGTGCAAATAACCTTAACTGGAACTATACAATTCGAACGAAATAACATATGTGTTTTATGAGACAAGGGGAGAGAAATCACAAGGACTTTGCTGTGGAATATGAGCAAAAGTAAATGACGATACATTGTACAGTACGTGTCTAGATGACTGCTGTGGTTTGCAAAGCCATATTGTTTTATAAAATAATTTTAAAAATATATAAAACTATAGCTTTACAAAACACTATTTGCAGTTGTTACCTAAGTACAATTGTGCTCTGTGATTTTAAAGATTTTCTTCTGCAGGAAGATACACTATGGACTGAACAATTACTTTGCTCAGTACCTCACGACTGAATATTCACACTTGAATATCATATAATGAAAGATATATTTCGGTTGACTTCTTTGTCATGAAATAAAGAGTCGTTCCGTACATGCTTTATGCTCATTTTTTAATTTTATATGGAGAGAGAAAAAGGAAATATCAAAAGAAAAGTAAGAGAGAGATTCAGCATAAGTGTTCAGTCCCGAAGAAATCACCCTGTATTACAGACTATTTCGTGTTACTCAAAATAAAAAAAAAAACAAATCGTAGATACTTTGAAAATTTAAGACTATACAAACAATTAGTCCATTATCCTGTTTACGTCCTTTTAAATTCCAAACCAGGAACCACAACAGCTGGCGACTTGAAGTAAAACTTCTAAAAGAGACAAATACTATCAAAAAGTTCAAAATTAAAAATGATCTTGACGTCGACCCTTTTTTGTAAATTACGACGTCTACAAACATAAAAAAATAAAAATTTCCACTACAGCATCCATGTTATATAATCGCATTTAAACTGAGAGTCCTCTGGCTCATTGTTTGTATAGTGAAGTTTTCAAAATAACTATAATAATCCTGGGCTAATGTGTACAATTCATAGAATTTTCTAGGATTTCTACTGAATTTTCTTATAAAACTTACCTACACTGCCAACTTCCAATGTTAAACGAAGACAACTGTGTCCAAATACTATTAGGTTAATTAACAAATATTTCATCCCACAAAAGGNACAGCCCGGCATACATATTTGTAAAATCTAAGTGACTCTACAACATGGAATTCATATAAAACGGAAAAATCAACAGTGTTATAGGGAGGTCGACTTGTATACTAATAATGTATTTTTTTCATTATTTTCGGTTATTCGATTTTTTCAGTTATCCGACCAACCTGAGTCTCCAATTTAGTCGGATAATCGATGCTCTACTGTATTTATATTTGGTAAAGGTTTTTTTTAATGTAGAAATTTGTGTACCTTATGGTTCATGACTTTCGATTTTTATAATTAGATTTCGGATTTTGTTTTAAATAAATATTTAAAATCTATATTTCAATATGTAAATTAACTGTTAATTAATTTTGTTATTTAAAGTTTGAGGGGCCCCGCAAAAAAACAAATTCAATCGGGCTTCGCACCTATTGCATCCGGACCTGTGTATATGTATATGATATAATGAGTTATATTGGTTGCTTACTCAGAATCAAAGCCGTAACCAATAATAGTGACGTCTTTAGAGATTAACAATTGAGCAACGTGACATACGACGCCTGCCAGAATTAGGAGGGCTGTGAAAATATGTCCAATCTTTGTCCACCTGAAAAGAAAAAAACTGTATCTTTAATCACATAAAGTATTTCTTATTTCAGACTCATACAACGCAGAAAGTAACCTATCCGCTTANAATTATTTTAATTATTTTTATTTCCAAACTGATTTTAACCAGTTCTATAGTAAGGTAACATTCCAATAGACAATATGCAAAGCTTGTTTTTCACTTTACAGCAGTATTTATTACACAAAATTTAAGTAAAGCTTAACATGCCGATCTTGCCCCGATCTCCCCTAAATATAAATAATAAAATATCACTTGTAAACACTGCGAATGAATTTACAAAATTTCAATAAATTTAAAAATTTAAAAAGTAATAAGCAAAAGGACGTAGGGCAACGCAACACCTTATCTATCAAAAAGTGTTTCCNTGGATATTAGTGCAATTATCTAACTTTTTAAAAATTAACCCCAACCTACAAAATTTATTGTAGTTAGCATTTCGATTATTATAATTTGTTGTCTGCAGATGAACTGGCTGAGTTTTTGAGGAGATGAACCTCAAGACATTGCTAATACTGCGGATTCATCAGTCTTAAAAAGTGAGTTAAATTTCAAATGCTGAATCGCTTTAATCGTCATTAGGTCGAGGAACGATAATTTATTAAATTTATTGTTCAATTCTTTAATTTTATGCTATCTGTTGTCCATAACGATACTGCAAAAACTAGCAGGTAAACAATAAATGAGATGCCAAGAGGGTATTTTTCGTTAATACTTTATTTAGTAAACTTGCCACCTATTTAGGTGTTAGAGACGTTAATAATAATAAGAAAACGACTTAGNATGCGAAGAAAAACCAGGATAGCACCGGATCCGAAGCATATTAGGAGGGTTAAATACCTTTCTTCAAACAATTGGTGTTTTATTACCAGCAACTTTGGCAAACTGACATATTTTCTTCATGAAAGAGTGATCAAGAAAATACACTTCACTTCTGTACCTACGAATTATCAAGTTGATAATCTACCAGTTATAAAAGGGAAATAATACAGGAGACGGAGCAGAATGTATAAGAAGCATATATTTGCATCAAACAATTCTCTTCTCAGGATTTACATGTATATAATATCACAATAAACGTGTTTAATATTTGCTTTTAATTAAATGGCTCAACAGTGAAATATTTAATAAAATTCACTTAATGACCTGTATATCATGACTAATCAATTAGGTAATACGTGTCTACTCTAACCATCGANAAATGAGATGCCAAGAGGGTATTTTTCGTTAATACTTTATTTAGTAAACTTGCCACCTATTTAGGTGTTAGAGACGTTAATAATAATAAGAAAACGACTTAGTCTGTTAGTGAGGTTCAAACACAAGAACAACTACCACTGTTGTTATTCTACTCTGCCACCGCTGGGCTTTAACAAATATTTTAAAAATTATATAAATTATTTTTTTTTACAAGTCTTAAACTGAATGAGTAATTTACAAAGTACATTTAAGTTACAATTGTTTAGTTAACATTTGTATTTTTTAATTGAATCTGAACGAGCGAAGGAAAAAAATTAAATTGTTCTCTTTACGAATCATTTGCAAAAACAACTGTTTTCTCCAAGTCCTATATCCTAACGTTGATGTTCGNAATTGTTTAGTTAACATTTGTATTTTTTAATTGAATCTGAACGAGCGAAGGAAAAAAATTAAATTGTTCTCTTTACGAATCATTTGCAAAAACAACTGTTTTCTCCAAGTCCTATATCCTAACGTTGATGTTCGAGAAGATTAAGACATCAACCTACTGCTATGAGAAATCGAGAATCGAATTCTGTGAATCATCCCATGGATTTTTACGGGTGTTGGGTCTCGAATACATAGCGCCTCGTTTTTCACTAACCGGTCTTTCCAATTGTGGACCTGTCCAAATTCATAATGTGTATAGAGAAGAAAGCCTTCTTAGTGTCTAAAACTGAACAAACATATGAACTGTCGTATATAAAGAAAATATACATAGCATAAGAAATATTTATTATAGTATAGGTCTACGTATTTTTAGTATATACGCTGTGATGTATGCTATATAAAACTAATAAGTAAACTTACCTATTGTACACGAAAAGCAAAAGTACAGCAAGAATAGTTTGCTGACATAAAACGCTAAGGAACCATAAATGGAGGTTTACCTACACAAAAATATAGATATTTTAAATTTGTAGTAAAGAAAGTATATAACATATTTACATAATTGAAAAAACTGTAATGATAAAACATCTTACTGACATAAATATCTTGCTTGAAATTGTGCGTATGCAAAGCGTAATTTAGCCAATTTTCTTCAGTGTATCTGGCTTTACGCAATGTTTCATCCCAACGAGGACCATCTCCAAAATGTGGTAGAACGATCGTAATGGCCAAAATACATAACGCCGGTAGTGTTAATCTATAAAAAACAATCATCGTATTTTATCCCATACAAGATGTT
>NW_019384430.1:815736-852347 GCF_000671375.1 Centruroides sculpturatus | reverse complement strand
TAGATAGTTGCACGTGTGAAAGAAGACTACTGAGTCAAGACCGTTTACACGTGCAACTATCTATGTTGCTGACGTCGACGGACACACACCATTTTTATGTTGTGATTGGATAATTTAGATTAGCAAGCAGTGACACTAGTGAGACTTTATTAATCTAATTTTTCTCATTTTTTTGTTAAGGCGTGAAATATTATTTTGTACCGTAAATGGTACTTGAAATATTATAATGTACTGAAAATGTACTAAAAATTCAAATGTACTTTCAATTTACTGGAAAGGGCAAAATGTACCAGAAAAGTACAAATGTACTAGAAACGGCAACACTGCTTTTATACAGGTTAGTGCATAAATCCACTTTTTAAATACATTTAATCAATAGTTTAACATCACTAATAATGTTGAAAATCGTTAAAAACTAAAATTTATGGAAAATGTTAAATTATCATATTAAACATCTTTTTAAGACATTAATAAAAAAGTATTTTTACCTTTTAGTCTATTTGAAGAAATGACATGTAATTGAATTAAACATTCGGTAACAGTTGAGGTGATAACACATATGAATAGAAGAGCAAAGATTGTCCTATAAGAATTTATATTATATTAATAATGCGATACATGTGGATATGTTTAATGTACTGTACTCTATAACCACTGTATTTAACACACTCTTTTGTATACACAAGCGTTACACATACAGATATTCTTTCTACACATAAAACAGATAGATAGAAATATTAAAAAGAACATGGCCGGCGTTATTTACATTTAATAAATTTTGTGAATTTTTATGGATTGCTGATGGTTCCAACTGCAAGAAAAGGAATGAAGGAATTACCTTTCTGAAAAATAATTCCTTCATTTTTTTTTGTGGTGCAATTATTAGAGTTAGATAGAAATTGAGCATGTTATGTTTATTTGATTGACTTGATTGATAAAGTAAATTATAGCGAATTTGAGCGTTAAGAAGATCGTGATATGCATGTTTGAGCTAGCAAGTTAAATATGAAGATTTGCTTTAGATTTTCTTGCAAAAATATAGTAATTTACAGAGAATGATAAAAACAATTATGCCAACTTCAGGTCTGTGGATGGACACTTTTTTATAGATAAAAAAGATAGGATAAAACTTAATTAATTTTGTGGATACGCTACATTTAAGATGAGATAAAGGTATACGGTTGTGAATACCATCAATTGTTTATTGAAGGTACTATAGTGTAGAAAAAGCACATGTCTAAATACATATCGTGTTAGTATTTGCTCAAATGTTGTATAGCAAAAAGTACCTATAAGGTAGAGGAAATCGCTGTTGTCGATATTATAGAACAGGATTTATTTTCCAGGAGCAAATGTGATTTAAAACTAAATTGACAAGCAGAGTAGAACATCGTTTGTTTGATAATACTCAGTTTATAATGGATCATGAACGGTTCAATAATAAATTCAAATAAGTATCTTGAATTCATTGTCTATAATGTATAATATAAAAAACGTAGATTGGTGGAAGAAGAGCAATGTAGCAAGGAATGTTTTCCTGACACAAACATCAAGTTTTTGTCAACATTACAGAGAAATTTTAATGCCTCAATACAGTGGAACATTTTTCTGACCAGATGCATCGTCATAAATTTCGTGAAATCTCGGTACTAAGAATATATCAAAAACACGATATACTATTTTAAGTATTCAATCTTAGAAAAAGAATCAGATTTATGTCTACTTGCGAGAGATACTTAATTTAATTGCACAAGTATTAAATTAGATGGTATAAACAGTTCGCAATATNTTTATTGTTATTTATAAAATTATTAATTAATTAATTAATAGATAATTTTTATTTCGCGTTTTTACTAATCTATGTGTGTATGAGATTAATAATGCAGCCTCTCACGTGTCTAGCATACGACGATTATAATACGTTCGTATCTTATCTATTGTTTTAATACATAAAGAAAACATGTAACATTTAATTCAATGAAGAATTATGCTATAAATTAATGTTCCACTTAAAGTAATAACAGAAAAATACTACTTCAAATGTTAGGTCATTTATTACCTTTAATACTTCTCAGCAATCCGGTACATCTAATTTCCACTTTTTCATCTGACTTCGTTTATTAATTAAAAGTCCAAATAGACAATACTGTATATACAGAGCAATGTAAAAAAAAAGACAAACGGGTAAAAAAAGTGCTTACAATGTATTATTACCATTAAAAGTCTCGCTTGAATATTTTATGTTCTGTTACTAAAGTTATCTAATTTTGTAGGGAGAGGAATGACCAATAGCCCTGATTGTAAGAAAGTTAACAGAAAATGCTGATTAGTGGTGAATGGCAGCTTTCAGGTTTTGAGACTTGCAACTACAACTAAACATTTTTTTGTTTGTGTTTGTCTCAATATCCATTTCTAGGGAAATGCTAGATCAAGCAGCTTTGGTAATCTTCAATTTTTATAAGTTTTCTTTTCTCGCTACTGTACACTTTTTGTGTGAAGTTAGCAACAAATGCTTCCTACTTGTTTCTTCATCTTCAATTTTATGAATTCCGGACGAACATTATGGTTTAAAAACACTTACGAATAATATTATCATACTTACCATGTTTATCATCGTAAAAGAAATAGGTTGTCTTAGTTGACCACAAATGAAATATATGACTTGGACGTGCAGCAAATATATCCAAATTATCAAACGGTCCAACATACGGAAAATTTTTAACGAGAAAAATCGATTGACAATACCTAAGAAAAAATATCAAGCATGAATTTTTAGATATACTTTTATAAATGATTTAATCGGTAATTAAGTTGGAAATTATTAAAGATTTGGATATGGGATTTTAATATACATAAAACAAAGAAAATACTAGATAAATGAAAAAAAAATTATTGAGAATAACACTTTTAAAATGAGAGTAAACACTTGCAATGAATTTATAATAAAACTTTACGACAATTTTGAGTCAGAAAGATAATGTAAGTTTGTTAGGCATAAGTATGACTGAAAAAACTGAGGTGTTTATGAAGAGGAAAGTGTGAGAAAGTACGACGATTTGTAAGATTATCAAGACTGTCATTCTGCTGCTCATCCTTTCTGGGGTGTGAGCGTGAAAATGAATTGTATTTTATAATTTAAATTATTTTCTTTTTTTCTTTTCTTTCTTGCTTTTAATTTTTACTGTTGATTCTATATCTATAACTTGAATGTTTCTAAACCTGGAAGACTATCACGTTTATAAACCGATCTGTCAGGAAAAAAAAGAGACTTTACAATTAGTATTTTTCATGGCCTACACAGGGCGCGAATGCTTTACATACTGGCTGGCTGCTTTATCCGGGTCTTTTAATACACCAGAGGTAGAAATAAAGCAAGAATAACCGAAACAATAATTGTCTCAGAAGATATGTGAAATTTGCCTACATAATACTAGTAACAATTACGAACATTTTGATAAGTCAGAATTCTACAGGAAATTAGTTAAATTTCATGTTTTAAAAATGTAAAAAATAAAAACAATTAAAAAGTGATTCGTTTTCCAACACTACTCTTATTGTTTACTGTTTTGCTAGTTTTCGATTTATTTCAAGAAAATATAACACATAAACATAAATTATATAGTATTTTATTATACATGTATTCATATTCTAAATGTTTAGTGCTGCATGTATTGTTTATCTAAGTGATTACTATCTCAATCGTTAACATTTTCAATACATATATAAAGACGTACATAATTTTTAATTATTAAAACGTTCTTGATTGTATAATGTTGCATACTGAACGACATTTAAATAAGGTAACCATCTCTGTATGCTGACCAGTAGAGATCAATCTCTTCGTTGGTGAACATACGAAGATTCCACTGTGTATAAACATAGTGTAAAAAGTACAAAAATATTATAATGCAGCAAAAAATATTATAAATACAATTAAATTTTCATAATTGTTTGAAATACGTTTAATTCGTTTGCTTTATAAATACAGTGGGTGATCGATTAATTAACGAACATAATCTGTTTCAAGATTTTGTTCGCTATCCGAATTGATCGTTAATCGATTATCGATTTAATTAACATAGATTTTTATGGGAATTTGATTAATTCGTTCTGGAAACCCCCAAAAAACAAATAAAAATTATATACTTTCTTACTGTGTTTATTTACTTGTAATAAGAAACTAAAAGCAATCTCTGCATTTTTTTTCATAGATGGCACATCTTTGTTTCTCAGATGTGATTTTCGTTACTCCTTTAGCTGCTCGAGTCTTCTTGATCATATATTTCTTTGCTAAGATTATGCTTACTGTAGATACTGCCTAGCACCATTAGACATCTGCCCACTCTCTACCTTGGCTATTATCTCTTGCTTAGTTTCTAAGGTGAGCACGGTTATTGACACGCCACTCTTTTTAGGCTACATAATAATATCAATGTCTTTTTAAAATAAAAATATAGAAAAGCACTCACAAAAATTCACTGAACAAAAATCAACTACCAAAGGAAACAATTATGTAAATGTGAGGCCCGAATGATATTCAAAATTTTGGTGTTAAACGGTTAACGAATTTCCGATAGGACAGTTAAACTCTCACTTTTAGAAAATAGAAACGGACGAAACTTAATTAACGAGTGCCCAACAGTCTCGCAAAGTCTATAGAAAATTTGATGTCAGAAAGGTAAACAATAAGCTGGAATTACAATGGAGACTTTCAAAATTCGGAGGAATAATATCTGATTGGTATCGGGTTAAGTGTTTCTCGCGCTCCGAAAGGTTTCACATTGTTACCTGGAGACAAGGGAAAAACCAATACGTATTCGTTATTTTATGTCGTTTGTTCTGTGAAGTGTTCGCTGTCTGAACTGTTCGTTAACCGATCATCCACTGTATTAATTATATAAATGACAAACTCAGTTAATTTAATTACGAAATGAATTGTACAAACCTCCACGTCCAGTAACACATGCAATACATATCCATGCTGTAGATACTGTCCACGCAAACGGAGATAATATTTGATGTAAGTACAATATAATTTTATTTGGAGAAATGTCCTTCAAGTATCCATGCAAACCGAATACTACTACTGTCATTATTATAATACTGCCGATCCAAAAAAATATTTCTGAAACCTAAAATTTAAAATAAAATTACTTGCTAAAGTTGTAATTGTATTTGATTTAATTAATAAAAAATTTTNGAATACAATATACTTACACCAATCTAAAATGTTTTTCAAGTCGTTTTCATTGCAATTGTTTGGAATGCAGATATCATAACGAAACCCTTCTCTCGAATTAAGCACAAATTTTAGCAATTCAGAGATTTGGAATGGTTTCTGGAATTATAATATTGAAGTCAATTAGAAATCCCTATAAAATTAAATAAATTCCATATTCTGCAAGTTGATGATCAATGTATATATATGAAATAACTAAATATGGAAGTAAGAACAATTACAAACATGTGAATAAAGTATGTAAGAAATCACATTAACGGTCGTTAAGGGGTTAAATATTTAAGAAAAATATGAATATAAAATTATAAATAATTAATATACAAAATCAATACGGAAATACTTACAGCAAAGTCTTCTAGTAGTTGAATTAATGTATTGTTTTTTAGACTCATAATTGTGTGTAAGGATTTGAGATTCAAACTCAAAGATCTAGTTGTAATGGCACAGTATTTACCATAAATGTTTTCAGATTCTTTTTGTGAAGGATTCATTACATTTTTTTCGTTTTTTATACTTAGGCATTTGTCATAATCTCCGTGAATCCATACAATTGCAGAAGTCATACCAGTGGACAATTTACCAACAGAGTCTAACACTGAAAATAGAAACAACTAAAGATGTAACATGAAATATGAAATATTGAGTATATAAATTAAATATTTTCTAGAAAATAAGTATTGATTTTTTATTAGATTAGAGTAAATAATCTAAATAATATTTATTTATATTCTTTCCTGGATTGTCAATTTTATCCTTTCAAAGATATGGAAATGTATCACATACAAGACAGGACACTCACTACCTTGAAGGCCTGTGACAAGAATCACGTAATGAATCAATTTACCAGTAATGTTGTAGTACTTTTACCATTAATTTTTGAATTTATCAGGTACATTCAATATTATTAATCTATTCACGTTTATGATAAATGTAATGCTGACGAAAAATGCACGAAAATAGCATAAATTTTTAAAAAAATATTGTCATTGTTATTCTCAAAGTAATATTTTCATCATTGAAGAATCATATATAGAAGAATGAGCAAAATTATGAAAAGATAAGTAAGACGAAATAATATAACGTAAATTAAAAATTTGAGCAGAGTAGTTAGACAAACTAGCGAAATTTAATTTGTTTGAAGCATAATCTTCAGGATTACATTCTAGTGAAAACTTCTGGTTTGTTTTCAAGCCTGCCTGTCACGAGGAAGCTTCTGCCAAACTTTTGGCCTAACATTAATTCTGTTAATGGTTTCTGTTTTGCATAAAATTAAGCGAAAGTAAATCAGAATCGTTCCTATTTTTCGATAATATATTATAAATACTATTTTCACAAAGTACTGTAAAAGGCCTGAAGATGATAAGTAAAAACTGTCGGATGTTTATCAATCAAACAATAGAAAAAGCAGTTAAAACAACCCAAAAGACGTTGACAATGTAAGAGATATGGATGTCTGTTTGAGGTCATCTCTAACATTATTTATGATATTAATTTATTTTATAACAATTAATTATTTTAACATATCTGTTTTCGAACACATAACACTAAACCTTTACAACGAAAAAAAAAACTATACATATTTATTGATTCACTGAAATTTAAAATTTAGTAACAGAAAACGCATCAACGATATAAAGCGCCCAAATAAATGGATAAAATAATTTACGTACGTGTTATTCAATGTTACGAATGCAATGCACAACATACACTACACAAAAGTTTAGAAACAGTAGGGCTGCACAATAGCGTATATCCTAATAATAATAATAATAATAATAATAATAATAATGGCTTTTGTTTTCCAAAACAGCCGTGCGTTATAAATTTGTTTTTGGATTATTGTTTGGAATTACGTTTGCCATTTGAATATCAGATAAATACTCTCATTCCACATTAATAAGAAGATGGATTAATATACTATATAACATTCATTCTACAAATTGTTTCTTGCACTATCTGTTTGTTACATGTCTAATTTTTGCAATTAAACCTTCTTATATCTGCAATAGTATCTAAATAATATGAATTTTACCGTAGTAGACCTGAATGTCTATAGAATTTGAACGAATAATGGCATAATCGTTAAAGAAGCGTTCATTAGAAATAGCCTCTTAATTCATTTACATAAATTTTAATATAATGCTATATAAAAAAATACTTTATTATTAACCAGCAGCGGTAAATTGGATTGAAGTACTGAACACTTGTAATTAGTTGGTGGCGGATTTCTGCCTGAACAAGCGCTGGCTGCATAGAGTTCAGCCAAGTTTGCTTTTAGTTTTATACAGGAGTTAGTGTACGTAAAATACTGTATATCATAAAACCAGGACTGTAGAGTCGGAGTCATTGAGTTTTGGTGTTTTAGCCGGAGTCGGAGTCAAAGTCGGAGTTGTCAAAAAATCCGCCGACTCCGACTCCTTTTAACTTACCAACTTGTTATGTATATAAAACGGAAAAGTATTGGAATCGTGTCAAATTTGACCCTCCAGGATTTTTTTGCAAATCTACACGTTTTGAAACGTCCCGAACCCCCAAAAAAGTCAATAAAGGGAAAAAATTCGCGCGTGCATGTATGTTGGCGTCTAATTTATTTATTTTCTTTATTTTCTGTTCTTAGATATTAAATAATATCTCAGAATGGGTAAAGTTTAAGAAACTAAATGTGGAACTGTGGCTTGCGTATAAAGAGGCATTAATACTATAAAATTTTGGTTCTTAATTGAAGGTCGATAGGGTGAAGACATAAAAGTGGTAATGTGTCATATCTCTTAATAAATATTTTACTCGTTTTGAACTCTAATAGTTCAAAATTTAAAAAAATAAAATAAAACTTGTCTCTACCCTCAAAATAAGCTTTGTTTGTCATTTTATAATAGTACAGTAAAACCCATTAAGATGGCCTCACCTAAGATGTTAGAATGTGTACAGGACATGATTTAGTTCAACCACATTGACGCTTAATAACAAACTCCTGTGTTAAACCATCTGACTCCGATTCTGACCACTCTCACCACAGAAATTATTAGGCTTCAAACAGAGTGAACAAAATTATGCTCTCCCCACACAGTCTAACATCCACACATATAGAAAAAAAAACCTCGAATCTTTTGCATATCTCGAAATTTCAAGGTGTCTTAAATCCAAAAAAGTAATAATTTGAGAGGGGTCATTTTTTGACCCAGCGCTACACGTTTCCTCTGTTATATATAACAGCCGAAAAAGTAAAAATTATCGAATACATGTTTATATATTACTTAGAGAAGTCTTTTAGCTTTTGAATAAAAAGTTTCTACGTTCTATCTTTATTAGAACTCTATTTATTGGACATTTTATTCTGAGGTCACGTGATAACATCAGAATTTCCGGGTCTCTTTCGGTAACAAGTTCGCTCCAGGTCGGAGTCAGAGTCGGAGTCGGAGTTGGAGTCGGTAGCTTTTTACGCGACTCCACAGCCCTGCATAAAACACACAAAAATATAATACCGTTTATATAACCTAGAAGTTTTTCCTATTTTCTTACTTGGTCATAAGTTTGTTTCCTTCCAGTCTTTATGCAAGAGACTGACTCCTATCTAAGTAGAAGCCAGTGTCCTGTACAGTGTTCCAAATCTCCTAGGTACTGATTTCACACGTTATTGTTATTTATCGTCACAGCACGGTATTTATATTGAAACCCTTGCATATATCTTTTCTTTGATAAAATTGAGTCAATACTGCGTGTAATCTAACTAAGTAAGTGATATACTGTATTTACTTACTGTTAGTGTATTCAAAGAATTCTTCATATTGTAATTAATCATACATTGAATTTTTTTGCTACATCTAATATATACTTATGTAGAATTTCCATTGAAAATATCTAGCAACGAGTTACGTAACTTTGCCGACAAAAATCTTAAAATTGTGTGTGGCGCCATCTGTTATGAAATTTTATTGATTAATATATTTATGTTATTATTTATTTTAAATTGGCAAAACATTCCATTTTCAGGATAGAGATGAATTTTATTTTTTAAAAAAATATTGTAAATTCTAATAAGGAGTAAAATCTTCATTAATCTGGCCCCTTTTGGACACACCGCACATACACTAACATTCGTACATACAGTAAAACCAGAATTTTATTTTGTGTTTCTCGCCGTTTATGATCCCGAGTCTAAAAATATAAATTTCCTAAGAGAGTAATTTGTTTAACTAATAAATAAAATAACATAAGTAAAAACACTTACTCTTTAACGTCCAAGGT
Source organism: Centruroides sculpturatus (assembly GCF_000671375.1). NCBI lineage: Eukaryota > Metazoa > Arthropoda > Arachnida > Scorpiones > Buthidae > Centruroides > Centruroides sculpturatus. The sequence continues at coordinate 842,863 of NW_019384430.1, read as the reverse complement.
TTCAAATGCATGAAATCTCTCATAAAAACCATTCCACTTTTAATGCAGGATGAGGTCAGATTCGTTTCATCCATCATTCTCGTTGCATAGGGAAGAAGGAACATAGCAGAAGATTTCACAAATTCCTTTAATTTCCTGTCAGCTTTCTCAATCATTCGGACCAGTTTTCTCAAGTCATTAGCAGTAATACTATCTCTTCTCTTCTTTATTACCTGTTCAGAGTTCTGTGGAAAGCACGAGATTACAAAGAAGAGCAAGAAAAGTGAAATCCAATCTACTTTCATTGTATCACCTTTGAGAATGTTGAAGTGCAACTATGTGAAAGCTTCCTTCTAGATTTTATGAAATCAAATTCTAAAATATAGGCTATATTCCTGGTTTTTTACACCATTGATTCGCTGGAACGATTTCAATTGCTATGTACTTATTTCATACAGTCGAATAATTACAGTTATTGTCTCTTCGTGTATTTCATTTGCATGCAGTGAATTCATTGTCATTCATTACGTTGATTTATAATTTAAAACATAAGTAACTTACGTGTATTGAATGAATTAAAGTCAAATCAGCAATTAAATAAATATAATATTGCAATTTGTAATATTTCAAGCAATAAAATGCTCATGTTTCTGATGATTTCAATAGCAGATTAATTAATTAAAAACTTTTTTTTATATGTTAGCTTCTCAGTTTATTACAATTAATTGGGACAAGGAAGTTTAATACGTTGTTATACAACGAATGATATTCGTCGATCCAGAAATACGTCCATTCCGACTACAGTAGAACCATTTTGATGTCTTCAGTAACAGTGTGATCTCCTCTAACAGTATATGAGATACCTTTATTGTATATATTTTAGTATATCTTAAAATTTTCAAAGTAATTAATTATATAATTTCAAGGGAAAAGTAATCCGAAATAAATACTAAACTATCAAAAATTTATTTATAAATTATAGGAACAAATGTAAACTAGTTTAATACTGAGTAATTATTAAAACGAAAAAGTTTTTTTTTTGTTTAAAATGTGGTAGTCTTAATTAAACATTTATTTATTGTGTAATTTGGTTTTGACTTCAATTTGATTAATCGCAGTTCGTTCCTTCTCTTGACAGAAACAACCGTCAAATGCACGGCCGTATTAATATCTATTTAGACTCTAAACTAAAAAAATTAAAGCTCTTTCTTCAATTTTTTAAATTGTATAAAAGGACACACATAAATATTTACTCGGGTTATTAATACATATCAATGTTTTCATTAAATTATTTAACTTCAAGACATGTACAATATAAATTAAACAAATTATAATATAAAATAAAAACATACAAATATGTTTAACACATGTGCCCGACGTCATACAAGGACTCTAGTAAGACAGGAATAAAATATTCGATTGTCACGCGTCAGCGTAAATAATTTACCGCCTGAAAGAACATTGACAGTTGAATAATACGTAATACAAAACATACGTCATGAAATAAATAATCGTTCCTTTGTATTCACGCTCATATTTTTATTTTCTAGAAAGACATTCCACATAATAAGTGTTTAGTCAGTAGTGAATAACTGTATAGACGTCTTCTTTAACATCTACTTTTATACTTAGCCTGGTAAATTCTGAGGCCGGCTAAGTTCATATGGCTGTATTTTAAAATAGAATAAAGTAATAAGCTTAATACATGTCAAGGAAAATTCTATCCGTATTTCTATGTTACATAACACATTTGATTAAAATAGTTACGTGAATGGAGGAAATTACCAACTAAATTACAGTATTCAGTATAATAATCTAATAACACCTTAAATTCGTCTCTTTTTAAAGATACAATACGGTATAAAATTAAAATCATTTGCTATTCTTGAAAATAAGGCATTAATTATATTGTAGCTATTGTTCTTTTGCGTAATTATCTTCTATTGTTTCCACATTGCTATTAGATAATTGCTGTTTATTGTTTCTACTTTGGATGAATACATCAAATCCAAATTTCTATAATTTTCTTATATTAATGATGTACGAAGTATGCTTCCTGGGCTCAAGTAAGTATAATACAAAGGTTTGTAAGGAAGAAAGGAAATGAAGATGATATTAAAAATGTTTTCAATTTATATTGGCTTATGAAAGTTTAAAACATTTTCTAGTACGATATCAAATCATGACAGTGATATAACACGCTTTTCTACTTCTGTAGTTATTAACTAGAATGATTTCCAAAATTCATTATGTTTCATGTAATGTACACAGGAATTTCGGTATTTTAATAGATGAATATGCAGTACACCCGAGATCCAATCAGTGATTATTACTCTGAGGCTTAAAACTTAACCTCAATTTTAACTTTTTGTATAATACCCAAGTATCAAATTTATATAGTAGCAAATTTAATTAATATTCACACAATTTATTTATGAAATAAAATCATTTTTAACTGTAATGTTAAACATTTTCACTAAATTTCATATAATAAATTTCAGTGAAACAGTGAACCACCTGTGACCTAGTTGTTTTAGTTTATTTGTTTATACACACAAGACACATGGACGATCTGCTGAAAAGAAATTACTCCTGAAATGACTGAAGTTTTCTATTATCTTTACGTGTATAACTAAACAGAAGTAGTTTTTTTTAACTGTTCGTCATCCTGTTTTTGTAGTCTGCCCATGCATTGCGGTGGTTAATATATATCATAAATACTGTATAATCCAATATGTGTATACTGGATTTGCAAATAAAAAGTATATATTTTATTCAGAGTGTTAATAATAAATAATTAAAAGTTGCTGTATACAAAATATCAAATAAGAATTACCCTCTCTCGCTATATTTAAATGATATAATTTGCCATTTAAGTGCATAATTAAAACATAACCGGTGCTTTGTCTGGTAAGACAACTTTAATACAGTTAGATAAGCATGCTGATATTGTTTTAAATGAAACCAGTTATATCATTAGTTTCATAACACCATCAAAATAAAATTGACTTATCAGACAACTAAACCAAAGAATTATGTTAATTTTTAACCATTACGAAAGTTCATATCTCATCTGATAAATTTTATTTTATTAACTAAATTTTTATTTAATTAAGTAAAAATAATATTGTAGATTTCGATTAGTTCAGCTAATTTCTACATTGAAGTTACTAAATAGTCCTAGAGTGGGCTTGGAGCGTTTAGATTTTGTGTTCACAAAAGTATCAATTATTAAGGTATGATCCTTAATAAAAATGGCAAACATCAACTGAAATAGTTTCTTTAACCCGTATTTTTATTTTCAGATGTTGGAAAACGGAATTTCTTTCTTTTCGACTGTCAAAGGCTTACTAAATTCGAGGAAACCAAACTTATGTAAAGCATAATGAGTCTAACATGCGTATTTTTTTAATACCTCATAAAATCCTTTTATAATGCTATATAAAAATTATGTCATATTATAATAAAAAAAACGATGATAAATGATTTAACTGCATCCTTATTAATTAACTCCGAAAATTTTATTGTAATATTTTTAAATTAAAGAAAAAGTATGATGTACAGAGCAAGCCACTACTAATTTTAGGTAAAAAGCATATATTCTATGTTCTCCAGCTGAAATTAGTTCATCTCAAATTAGCTCTACCTCGAAAAATTGCAGCATACTAAAAAAATTAATAAACAAATGATCGTTATTTATTAATTTTAGTCATCCTTCATTCTTAATTGTTACACATATGCAATGCACACCGTGCCCCACAATAATTTATTACAAGAGTAGATTGAAGTAATGATAACATTGATGTTGCGGCTGTACAAAAATAATTATTTTATTTTATTTTTATACTAAAAATATATAAACTGTGTAATTTAGGTAAATATTTTAACTTTTACCATAATGCAAAATAATATGGCCGACTAACATGTACTGCAATCTCGAAACTATCCGCAATAGTACATATAAAAATTGTATACCTACAATGAGGAAAAGTTATTTTTTTCTCTGAATTTAAGAATAACCACGAGAAGACAAAAATACTAGTTAAACCCGAAATCCAGCAATTAATTACTGAATAAAAATGAAATTACCAATGCTCGATTCAAAATTCCCACTACACATCTTTCATCCCGTTGCATATTAAAATTTAATTTTGACAATTAACTCTAATTCGAAATCGATTGTTGAAATTTACGGTCGCTTTCAACGTTATATGATCAGACCATTTTGTAGAAAGCATTCTGCTAATAATATGATAAACGTCGATTCAGCAGTCTAAAATGAAGACTTTTCAAATCAGAATCGGAGTTGGTCAGCCATCTTGTTTCTTCGCTAATCTATGCATCGACTGATTGGCTTATCCGACAGTTTATTCAAAATATTTACCCTCGTGCAACACATTGGGGATAATTCTATTAAATTTTGAGATTAAAACTCGTGCACTGGCCTTAAAAGATTTTGTGGTACTCTCGTACAATTTAGATCCAATTCGTCGAAGTCTTTTCTCAAATAATTTTTGTTGTAGCAAACAATAACACATCTTCAAACTCACTTCAAGAATTGTCACTTATTAAAGTAGAAACGTTCTAACGTAAACCTTATTAAATACAGAGATTGCAAATAGACTCACATAAGAAATCATAATTTCGAATAACTTACGCTATGAAAATGCTCTGCTTTCATAGCGTAAGATATCTCCATATATCACAACACTGAATTTCAATAACAGTACCCAGCTAGCACTACGCTTAAAAATAGATGACGTATCAGTCAGGCTCTATCGGCCTGCACGATCCTGCTTTCGTTTGACCTGTCAGCACCTGAATCCAAATATAAAGTGAATTAATATGGTGTCAATCTATTTATTATAGTTATTTTGTATATTGATTGGTTAATTTGTTTTTCGTTTTAATTTTGAATTTGTAATGATCGAACGTTCGATTTAATACAATTTTGAAATACGTTCGAATGCCAGTTCACCTTGGCCTATGGCCTATTCCATTAGGCTGAAAACGTTTGTGTTTTAATAAATATTTCTCAGCATTAAGGTGTTAAGTGTTTTATTAAATGTTTGTGAAAGACACTATCCGCGTGCCATCATTGCCTAGGAATTTTCAAAAGCCGCAAAGTCGAATTATGAGTGCTTTTTGAAGAATTTTGGGAAAAAAATTGACTATCGGCTGGACCACGTTGTACTACACGATGTGCAGATATTAAATGTAAGGTCTCATTTTGTTTTGTTTAGTAGTGGCGCCGTTGTCGCCGCAGATCGCCATGTTTGAAAGTCCATATCTTTGTCTGTTCTAGCCGATAAGCTTAAAGTATTTAACAGTATAATGGGATGACGAGACATTTATCGAACGATTAAGGGTGACGATTCCAATTCGAAGTAAAAATCCAATGTTTCTGGAAAATGGTCTGTCCTGCATGTGAAGAATGCAGTCTCCCATTACTTTGCCCCATTGCGGGTCTGGCTGCACCCACAATGAACTTCATAAAAAGGCTTTTTCAAAGCATATAAGGAAAATATAAAATTTATTAATATGACGTCATTAGAATGAATTTTTCAACAATACTTTCGAATTCAATTGTTGAGTTGGTATTGTTGAGTAGAATGTTTCGCTGCGCCGAAAAAGTTGTTTCGCGAATTTCGAGAAATAAAATGAAGAAGAAAAGGTAAATTTAATCAGAAATTGTGTCTATTTATTTTTTAGTATTATGTAAGAATTAATATAGTTTATCTGTAGTAGGAGAGAAGATTCTGAACCGAGTGTTCAGGAAAATAAAGATTGCTCATTTCAGGTAAACCATTGATTTCTCTGTAAGAAAATCGAAATTTTTCTTTGAGTAGATTAAGATAACGAACATTTTTTGATTAATTTTAAAACGATAACGTTTGCAAACATCGATAATTTTTACCTTGATGTTTTGTAGAATGACAAAGATTGGCCTGCAACAAAATGTGACTTGTCGAATCTAGACGAGTCGCAGTTGCAAGCAAATAAGCCGAAGAAAGAAAAGTTTATGGGATTTTTAACAAATTTATTCCATAAATTCTTGTTTTGTTGTTGCATTTCAGGCGAGATTTCTGATTCCGAGGTAAGTTTTCGTTCCTTCTGTCTTCCTTCCATTAGCAAATTTTATAAATAAATAATCATTTCTATAATTTTGTAGACTTACGAACCGGAAAAGAAACTCGCACATTCAAAGCAGGAACACGTCCTTTTTGATAAAGCCAATTATTATATTGACAAGTACAAAATTACTAAAGAAATTGGACGTGGAAGTTTTGGGACTATTTATTTGGCTAAGACCAAATATTCTAGAAAGAAAAAGGCTTTAAAAATCGTAAAGAAGAAAGTCTCTTCTTCTAATCAGGTATTTTTTAACAAAAATTATCAATATTAAGGTAATTAAGAACAATTTCCGGAATATACACACTAATCAATATATATATATTAAAAGAATAATAATTTTCTTAATAGTATATTGAGAATAAGAGTAATCAGTGTTTTATGAATTTACATTAGTAATATTTAAACAATATATTTAAAATTTATATTTCGTGTGTAATCATCATTTATTTATTTATAGTTTGGTGAAATCCGGAGAGAAACAATCGTTTGGAATTGCGTGTCCGCCCATCCAAACATTGTCAGATTGATTCGATTCCTGCAAACTGACACAGCGTAAGTTTTTTTCTCTTTTCACTTGAGTTATTTATAATAATTTGTGCTCTGTAAAGTAATAAGTTTTATTTTTTAGCTTTTGCTTTGTCTCGGATTTTGTGGAGGGAGAAACTTTGACCGAATTTATACAAAAGAATGGCCCTATAGCGGAGAGAAAAGCAAAAGTGTTTGCCGCTCAAGTGGCCTCTGCTATTATGTATATTCATAGGAATGGTAATTATTTGCTGTACATTTATTTGCTTGTTTAGTCCAGAAATGTGTAAAGAGTGGCAAAGTAATGTTTTTATTTTGAATAGGAATAATACACCGAGACATTAGTTCAAACAACATTATGTTAGATGTGTACAAAGGTGCACAAGTAATTGATTTCGGTCTATCCACAGTAAGCATTATACATTGTAATATTCTTGAACTGTAGATTTTTAACGATCTCTTAACTATTTTATTATTACTTTTTTCAGTACGAAAGAAATCCAAGAGATTTTTGTGGCACTTTATCATTTATGTGTCCGGAAATTCTCCAGAGGAAGCCTTACGGTAAGGACTTGTACTTTCACATTTGTACTTTCACATCATTGTATCATATTGTTGGATGTATTAATGAATGTATTGTTTGTAGATTCTTTCTGTGACTGGTGGGCTTTCGCCATCGTGTTATTTCAAGCGTTGGTTGGAAGAACTCCTCTGGAGATTTATGTGAAAGAAGCTTTTGATATTGATAATGTGTATTTATTGCCCCGTTACGAACGGATAAGAGGTAATGTATCAAAATTATTAATTGAATAATAATGACAGCAATATAAGATAATTAATATTAAAATGCGTTTGCAGCTGCTCTAAATGTGAAGGTGTCGTATCCTCCTGGATTATCGGATGATGCCAGACATTTTATTCGTGATCTATTGCAAAAGGTAAGATTATGCTTAATTGTACTTAACAAATTCAAATTTGTCTCTCCCCGTTTTATGCACGAAATGACATTTATTTACAAACCGAAGCATGTAATTCTGTTATGTTCATTCGACTTTTCTCTGTTGCCAAAAACAATGAATATATAAGGCAAATTTTGTTTTTTTCTTGTATGAAAAGCATTCATTCAATTAATATCGTTAATTGTAATCATATGGTCTTTCTGTGGACTTTTATAAATCTGTTTATAATTAATTCACTGATTATATTCAATAAAATGTCGAAAACTCGTTTCATATCATTAAGTAAATTTTTATTGACGTGTTGCTAATTAGTTTAATAACATTTGTCTTATCCGAAATAACACACAGACGAAAATATAATCATTCGAATAGTAAATTTGAATTAATTACTTTTGTTTTCGATCATTTCAGGACCCATACAGACGTCCTTTAGAAGTAAATATAAGGGAACACGAGTATTTTCATAAAGTGCCTTGGCCAAAAATTGTATGTTTTATTTTCCCATATCGCATTTGAATGTCACTTTACGAAATAAAACAACTGATTTTCTTTTGTATTTTCAGACTTAGGGTTTTCGGCAGAATAAACTGAACATGAAGTTCGGATCTTTGTTGAAATCAATGTGGAAGCCGCTTAATTAAGTGGTACGTATTTCTATGTACATTCAATCAAAGTTCGATTTAGCTCCGTCACTTTTTCGCCTCTCAAATTAGTACTAATTCGAGTGTGTCGGTAAAGCAAAATTCCGCAAACATCAATAAATAGTATTAAAATCTAGACATAAATTTGAGTTCGGAACCTATGTGATTTGACGAGAATCACATAATTTTCCCGTATTCTTTGGCGCTGTTTGGAATGTGGTATATCGAGATTTGACGGTTTACTCTTCATCCAAACAAATGCCATATCCAATTCAATAAAAATATAAGCTAAAACTAAAGATTTTTCAATGGTAAACTAAATTGAAAATCTTACTGATAAACTGAATACAAATTTGTTAACTTTTTGATGTAATATTTGCAGTCGATCAATAGATATAAGCTCGATCCTCGATATAGCGCCATCGATATCTTCTGATTTAATTCGCATTCAGTTAAACGTTTTCAATGAGTAATATCACTTGTAAAGTTATTATTTTTTCTTTATTCAGAACCGTGTTTGGAAAGATCTTAAATCTTACAAGAAATCGTATCATACGCCTTTACGTTGTATTCATTTATATAAATGGGCCTTATATTTCAATATCTAGCTAAGGCCTCAAATATCCTGAAATCGCTAGTGATTTGATGATATACTTACCTAACAAGCGCCCTGTCAAGAAGAGACCAGAAAAGTCATTCGTCTGTCCTAAATATTCTTTCCTTTTATTAGAAAAATAATTTTAGAAATCGGTGAGGTGTGTAAGAGTAAATTTATTTTAATTGCCGATGCTTCGGAACAGAGTAACCAATATTATCGTGCGACGAGATAGACTCTATGTTTCTCTTTTAAATTGTATGAGAATCTACACTACTGTATTTGCTTGTGTTTTACGCGTTTATTACGAAGATAGATGAGATTAACATAAGTAGAAGAAATTTATTTAAGAACCATCATTTTATTTAATCGGTTTGTCAATTTATACTATCTGCTCTCTATGAGACAAAATCCTGGGAATGTACTTGTCTCGTAACACTGCAAAATAACAAAAATGGATGTAAACATAAGATTTTCAGTTACTTTGTTTAGTGACTTAAATGTTATTACAGGAAGGTTGTAAAACGTTGACATTCACAATAACTTATATTTGATACGTAGTAAATCACACAAGGCAGCAATGTATTTTCAGATTCTTAATTAATAACAAATACAGTTATTATTTTATAAATGATTGAAATTTGTAGATGAAATTCTTAATAATTTTCATTTTATTTTTACAGGTCTTTGAAGAAATTCAGGGATTCATTCCCTTTGTATATAGTTTTTTATTTTTTATTTTTAAATATTTGTGTTGTTTGTTATCGTTATCGTTGTCTTTTGTTCGTTGAGCAGTTGAGAAATTCAAAAATAAAGAATAGAAAAGATATAAAAATTAAGAAATTTGATGACAGATCGTGTCTATTGTTTAATGCTTCTCACCGAAACTGACCTTTGACCAATTTTGACTTTCCAAAATTTGACTTTTCATCGATTTTGACTGCCCAGGATTTGACCTTTACCGATTTTGACTCTCCAAATTTTGACCTTTAAACGATTTTGACTACTTAATTTCAAATATACTCGAATTTTATCATGTGGTGTGAATGTGAGAAGAATCTTTCTATTTGTAAACGTCTTGTTGTCTAATAAATGTCTTTATTTGATTTATCGTGAGTTGATTTTAATATCACAAAAAATTTATAATGTTTTTGCTGTTTTTAAAATTCAAAATTACCTTAATTACGATTCAAATCTGTACAATACGTTATTTTTTTCGAATAAACTGGGCGATGGAAATTTTAAATTGTGAGAGATTCTAGAGAAATGTCAGTTCTAGAAGTTCTAGACGGCGTGATACTCCTAGCCTTAGGTATAACTTAATCCATGTCTAAACTTGCCAGAGTGGAGGTTGGAAGAATTTTGTCTGGGTAGGGTTTCTTGTGGTACGTTTTGCGATGACCTTTCATTTCTTGAATATCCCGGAGTTCCTTTACTATTGTACACGTAATTAAAGTTAAGAAAGTCTACGAAAATTACATTTTATCATTGTATACAACAAGAAAAGGGGGAGAAAAGATCGAAAATTGTGCACGTGATGGCTCTACCTATTAAATTTTTTTCCTTCGCGTTAACTAATTTGATGGGCGTCGTTTAACGATTCGGTTGAAACTCTTTAGGTATTTTCGAGCGCGATTCGACACGTAATGTCTTTAGTTGATGAAATCGCGACGCTCGTCAACTGACACTTGCATTGATCGATTCAAATATTGTGCTTCTGTCGTGCGAGCTGTGCGACCGCTTTCGCTAAAAACCAATTAATGATTTGATAATTTCATATCGAATTACATACAGTCATAGTCAATTTAAGATCTATTTACTTTTCACGCGACGAAACGACACACGTTTTTTAAATTCTTGTTCACCACGTTCAACAACCCAACCTTCGTTTTATTCGCGACAGCATTCTTCTACTACAGTTTGTGGAAACCGCTTTGATTTCCAATGGGATAATTTAGACAAAATTTTCCGTCATCGGAAACAGATGCGACGATATCTTTGTGCAATAGTTCATAAGACAATCTGTAATGCGGTAAGGTGATACAATACAATACAATACAATACAAGTAAAGAATTAAGAACCGTACCTTAGGCTTAGTTAGCCTTTGAAGTGAAGGATAATAAGAGTGAGGGAGAGAGGAAAGAGTAAGTAGGAGGATGTTGAAAAGGGGAAAAAGGGGAAATGGTAGATAGGAAGTGGGAAGTGAGTCACCTGAGCAGGCAACCAGGATCCGTTACTGGTTAAAAGAAATCTTCACAAACACAGTGTGGTTCACAGGTGAATACGGACATCAGATTGCTCACATGATATGGCAGTAAGAACATCACTGCAATTAAAAGACAACAGCATGACAAGACCGAAGCTACTTGTAACAATTTTTTCTTCCTAACAATGGCTCGTGACAAAGGGTGTAACTACGCGATCACTCAGGATTGCGTGAGGTCTATAGTGTAAGGGTGCGACTACGCGAAAGAATACATCCACAAGCAAAAAGCGAAAAATATCGCTGGCAAGAGCGAACTTTTGGTTCTCGCCCACTTCTGACAGGGTGTGATATTTATCGCGACGCGCCACTTTTATTAATATTCTCGCTCTCTCGCGTCTGCATAGCCGCACCATAATGGTCATCACTCTTGACTCTGAATTCAGCAATCCGAGTTCGAATCTCGGCCAGACCTTTCGTTTTTTTTTTTTTTGGTCGTCAAAGTTCGTGCCCTATGCGATTTTGACGCCTTAAAACGTGTTTTAAATCAGCCCGAATGTTTCGGGAGAACTTTTTTCAACATTTGTAGAAAAATCTGCCGCGGGATAGCATACAGTGCCTATGTCCAAGCGTACTGTACTCAATCAAAACTGTTCATTGTGATATTTATTGTGTTATAATAGCCAAGTACTTTTGACCATTAAATATCTAGCCTACTCGTTGTAGTCGCTGTCAGAATAGTAATAACGTTTAATACTTTACCTTTTTTCAGAAACAAATCAAATAAGTGTTTATATCGCGGTAATTTTAACGTAGCAAAGTTATTAGATTTTAATGCTGATTTCAATTAAACTGTTTGTCGTGTTAAGCAAAAACACCAAAAATCTGTAAGTTTTGTTCGTGTGAAATATCGTAAGTTCTCGTTCAAGAAACATTTAAACACAAAAACGAAAAAACGATATTATTTCTTTATAAATCATTTATTTTCAAACTTCTTAAAGTTGCAATTAAAAAAATAACCAGACATTATTTATCGTGGCACGGTCACAATGCCAGGTGGAAATTTTTTATCATACTTTTAATTTATTTAATTTAAAATATATGCAGTCCATCTCAAATTACTACTGTAGTCTCGCCCCTGTACATCATACTTTTCCTGTCAGCAATAGAGGCGAGCTGTCATCTATTTAACTCCTTTCAGGGGAAATGTTTTGAATGGAAATAAGGTGACTTCCGCCTTGCATCGGACTTTCATATATACTGTACTCCTAATCTTTTCATATCTGCTTCGACTTTCATCTAACTAACGGCGTTCTCGATATTAAGAAAGGCCAGACAGGCGGACGACAGTGGGAATTTATAGATCTACAATGGGTTCAAATTGCAGCCCAACAACAATGTAGAAACAACAGTTCCAGAAGATTCTACCATTGCTCAATTTAAGTCGAATCCTATTTAAATCGAAATAGTTTATGAGCGTCTTAGAACATCCTAACTCTAAGAAAATGGATTACACCTCGTCTCTGTGGGCGAGAGTGAAAGACTACAGACAAAAAGCAGAATGGTCCGTTTCTATAGAAAGACAGACTCGAAAACCCAAATTCTGTCAAAAATCGAGATTTTTAGCGTTAAATTGAGTCGCCACGCAACAATAGAATTTCGACAATTGTCTGTTGCTTTGTTGGAATGCGATTGTTTCGAGTGTTTTCTCAGTTTTGCTGTAGGTTTTGCGATTATTTTCGGTAATTTTAGTCCCTGATCTTTCTAGATTTAGTTATTTTTTTAACACTGTTAGGTACTAAATCACGAATATTTCGATAAAACCATTGTGTGGTTACTTCAAAGAGAAGAATCGAACCTTTGACTTATTTTGGAAAAGTGCATTCAATCTTTTCATTGTTAATTTTCGTCAATCGAATCGAATAATAAATTCTGTCGTTTCCCGTTATAATTTTGTGTGTGTATATTACATAAGCGTACACATTACATCCCATATGACATTATTATAATTAATCTGACCTGTAATGAATTAGAATAAATGAGTTTATTCGTCATTAATTTATTCCAAAATATTTTCATTAGTTTTAATGACAATTAACAGAACTTTTATAAACCATAGAACTGATATTATTATAATATATTTAATACATAATAATTGAATCAATAATTTTAATGTTTTTGACAAAGTTTATTGTTCCTTTACAACTTTATATTCATTTGTGATTACAATTTTTCTTATACTTAAAATGATCATTTTCTGTCGTATTTATGTTATAATTTTTTAATATTGTCTTAATTTAACGCTCGTTCTACAATATTTAATACTCGGTTTGTATTTTTGCTTGCAGGATGGATAATTTTAAAGCGCTAAAGAAATGGAATATATCAGGAGGAGAGAGCCCAGAGGATAGCTCCTCGACTTCAGGTCGTCTTCCTCTTCAGTTCGAGTGATTCGCGTGCGCCCGAAAGAAGTGGTGGAGGATGCGAAGGAGAAATCGGGTGAACCCGACAAGAAACGGGTCGTTGTCATCATTCCCGATGAGAGCACCTCGTCTGTCATCGATTACCTGGAACAGAGATATCCAGAAGTTCCAGAATGGTCGGTGCAGAGACAGGCACGCGAGCAAGGACTGCAAGAGGAGTGTAAATCGATCCTGAAAAAGAGGAAAAACAAGCCTTGGTGGAAGAAGATCTTTTTCTTCTGGTAGAAATAAATTTCCAAGGTCTTCTCACCGGATGTGACTTCCCCCCGATTGTGACTTTTTTTTACCCGGATATGGACTCTTACCTGGCTGTGACCTAATGACCGGACGCGACTTCATTCATCGGATGTGACTTTTAATGGCGGTTTGGCTGCTGACGGTTTTTGGAATGAAACATGTCGTTCGTCATCGCTTACGAGGGACGTGTTCTTCCACTTCAGTTAATTAAACGACCGAAGACGGTGACAACTTAGCACCGTCTTCGGTCGTTTCAAATCTCTCAACCGAGGATGAAATTCTGAATGGAAAATAATGGATTTTCGCCAGCAATGTGCGTGTCAACACTGGACACCCGAATAAAGACAAAAGGGAAATATCGCAGTTAGCATTTGTCTAAGCCACGATTACAATTATGTCGAACAATTAAACGTGTATATAAAACTTTTACTTAATAAAACTTTTTAAATTTATATTGATTGATTACGTGTATCATTTTAAATACAGTATTAGGAGAGATCGGGGCAAGATCGGCATGTTAAGCTTTACTTAAATTTTGTGTAATAAATACTGCTGTAAACTGAAAAAAAGCTTTGCATATTGTCTATTGGAATGTTACCTTACTATAGAACTGGTTAAAATCAGTTTGGAAATAAAAATAATTAAAATAATTACAACTTTACAAGAAGAGAGAAATTGACGAAGTTGCCCCGGGTATANGGAACAGAGATATCCAGAAGTTCCGGAATGGTCGGTGCAGAGAGAGGCACGCGAGGAAGGAGTGAAAGGGGAGTGTAAATCGATCCTGAAAAAGAGGAAAAAGAAGCCTTGGTGGAAGAAGATCTTCTTCTTCTGGAAGAAATAAATCTCCGAGGTCTTCTTATTAAATGTGACTTTTCCACCGATTGTGATATTTCTACCCGGATGTGACTTTTATTCCCGATTGTGACATTTTTACCCGGATGTGGACTTTTACTTGGCTTTGACCTAATGACCGGATGTGACTTTTAATGGCGGTTTGGCGTCTTCCCTTTCCTGCTGGCAATTTTTGGAATGATACATATCCTTCGTTATCGCTTACGAGGGACGTGTTGTTTTACTTCAGTTAATTAAAGTCGACGGTGACAACTTAGCATCGTCTTCGGTCGTTTGAAATCTCTTAACCGAAGATGAAATTCTGACCGGAAAATAATGGATTTTCGCCAGACGTGCGTGTCAACACTGGACATCCGAATAAAAACAAAAGGGAAATATCGCAGTTAGCATATGTCTAAGCCACGATTATAATTATGTTGAACAATTAAACGTGTATATAAACTTTTACTTAATAATACGTTTTAAATTTATATTCTTTGATTACGTGTATCAGTTTAAATATTATTTGCACACGTTTTATTTTTGGACAAATTTATAATTAAAGTTGAAATAATCTTTCTAACAATTAAACAGCAGAAGAAAATGTACGCGATTCATAACGAAAGAGAAATATAAAAAGTCATTTTAAAAACTTGCGAATTTCTATCGATACAAAAGCACGAAATAAAATGCTATAAAACAGAGATTATTAAACTGAAGTGTGTCTCTTTGTTAAGAATAATTCTTTAACTTAATATCAACTTGATAACAGAAAAGTTCTCAATAAATGAAATTATAAAGACAATTTTTTGAAGATTTTTCTGATGTACTGTACTATTTCCCTTTTCCAAGTGTAAAAAATACATATATAAAACACAAACAATCAACAAAAAAAGAACAAAATATAACACAATTCAATTTTTTAACAACTTTTTAAAATTGTTTCTAAGTTCTGAAATTTTTATAATATTTAACAACTGAAAATAAAGATGTAAATTTACACATACACCAAGCAATTTTTCACCATATCTTAAATTTATTTAATTTAAAATATACGCTCTCAATCTCAAAGTAGTAATGTACTGTCTTGCCCCTATACATTATACCTTTCCTGTTAGTAATAGATTCGGGCCTATTCTCTATTTAACTCCTTTCAGGAAAAGAGTTTTGAATTGAAATAAAGTAACTTGTGTCTTGCATTAGAAGTTGACGTATACTTAATTGGGACCTCCCGCCCTTAATTCCAATACTCTGGTGTCAAAATGGATAAACGACTCGTAATTTAACATCGACGTCATCATTCAGTCGAAGGAAATTTCATTTCTTGTAAGAGACAAAACACGTCATAACTTCTTTCGAAATTCCGTAAACTGAACAATTGCAATTGAATCATCGTTTAATTAGTTAATAAATTATATTTTGCAAGGTTTATTTATAAATAATCACAAGTATTCTTTTCTTTACCCTCCCTTTACATTTACTCTTTTCATTCTAAAAATTACTACGGTGGTTTAAATGTCTTTTTGTGTTATACAGTTTCAACTTGCAGTTTTTCATCTGCCGCCATCATTATTCTTTCCTCGTGCGATATGATATTGCGCTCGTTATTTCGATTAAGTATTAATAAGCACGAGTAAACGCAGTATAAATATTTAAAAATAACTAAATTAAACTACACTTATCAACTATTAAATATAGATGATTTTTGATGTATTTAAATTAAAATGTTAACAGAAATTTAAAGGTATTACAAGAAAGAAAATACTCGCTTCTGTTGAAAGGCGAACCTACAAAAAACGTTTCCGGAAAGCGATGCCTTATTCATTGGTACACAGGAGCAGACACATAAGTAATTAAACTGGAAAAATATGATAATAAGACAATTTGTAAAATTCGTTTCAATTCCGCGTAAACTACTCAATAATTAAATCGAATTGCATAGATAAGAAAACAGTAGAAATATATTCATACACTGTAATAAAAATAAATAAAAATAAACAAAACGTGCATGCAAATGACGATATAAGAAAACAAGACACAAAATAAATATTCATTGTGAATCAAAAACAATAATAAGCAATTATAATTGCTTGTTGTTGTTTTTGAAAAAAAATTAAAAAAAACACTCCAAAATTAAAAACTTTCTATCGTACAATCGTATAAACTTCAAAAAATGGCAATTTCTTGAAGCAAAATACAGTACGATCATAAAGTTGATCGCGCAAGAGCCACTGCAATGCAACGAAAAGAAAATTTCTTCTAACACGTTAAACGCACGATATGCCATCAACATCATTAATTCGCTAATCTCCAATTGCCCGCTCGTTGCAGCCGCGCGCAAAATAAAACAATTAAAAGATACATCTGTTTTTGATAAGTGATGGTTTTCGTTTTAATTATTTTATAGTACTAATATATTCTTGTATTCTTCGAAACACGGCCAAATTCCACGTAATTACCATTACTTAGCGTGCTAGATTATTTTCATTTGCCCAAATAACTTTAGTATGTTTCTGCGGCTAAATGTACAGTTTGGAAAAGACATGACGGCAGTTATTCGTATGACCACTCTCATTATAGGCACTCTAGAGCTTACGACTTGTACCGCTTCTCCAAAGCTTTCTTTTCGTTTGATCTACCGGCATCACAATTACACAAAACCGAATATAAACTGTATTAATTTCGTTAATGATTTGAAGTTCAAAGTGTACAAACTACTGATTCGATATTTCAAAATCAGTTTTAAAACATCAAAAAATATACAAATACGTCTGCCGAAACCAGGGATCTTTAGATCTTCAGTCTAACGCTCTCCCAACTGAGCTATTTCAGCCACGAGTACCGACTATTTTATTTATTCATTTGTACATCGAGGGCTTATCACCGCTGTCTTAATTCTTGTTTTCAATCAAGCATTCTTTATTAATGATTATGATTTCCGACTTAATTCACAGTCAACGAACAGTAAAATTTTTATTCTGTTTTGAGAAAAATCGTATTTTCAAATATGTAGCATATTACTTTCAAAAATCCCTAAGTATGACAGAAAATTCCTCTAAAAACAGCTGTAAATTTTTATTCGTTTCGAAAAATGTGAAAGCAACTTAAATAGTAGGAGTGAAATTTCGATTTCATTCTATAGCTTTTCTATAGAATTCCTTATGAAAACGAGCAGTTATGAGTCAAGAAAGAATACGTTAAAGTCACAAACAGAAATCTGGAAGTACGCCTCCAAGAACATTAATACATCATCAAAAAAGAACAGTGTTTTATAATGTCGTTCACCAAGACGAAGGTGGAAGGCTCAATCGTAAAATGGGAAGAGACAGCATCATAAAACTAGTGCATTTACCATCATTAGCGATGTGCACGAAAAAACCTGACATTATCTTTTTTAAATTGAAAATTTTTCCGAAAGGTACTATATAGATAAAGCAGCATGAAGCTATTGTTAATGATTAAAACTACTCAATGTTTGTAAATGCAAATGTTAGAGTACTGAAAGGTTACCATCCGAACCTTTAGTCTTGTAATAATCTTCTAATACTGTAGATAGTGATGCGTACATTTTATCATTGCTACTTGTCAAATGTAATTAAACAATTTAAATGATAATGTGAAAGGCATGATAATTTCATTTCTTGTCCACCAGTAACCGAATAGATAAAACTGCTGAACACCAGTCGTATGTTCGCCCTCAACAATAACCTTTCAGGGCGGAGTTTTCTGAGGTTCTTTGTTTGTCTAACACCTAAATAAAAAACAGTTTCCCTTAAAACACCACAACGAAAAGTATTCCCTATAGCAAACTGCTGACGTGTTGTGTTTCCTGACGTTATAAATCCAACCCTATGTATTTCTCCATAGGAGTTTTCTCAACACGTGCAATGCACAAAGTTTATAGTTACTTATTCTACACAGTATCGTAGCGTAGGGGGGCGGCAGGAGCGGCCCGCCCCGGGCGGCACTTTTTAGGGGGCGGCAAAATTAGACAATAAATAATAATAATATCTTGTAAAAATTTGAACCATTTTATTTCATACTTTCGTCCACCTACGATTCGGTCCGATTGAAATGAGCACGGAATAGTGTTACCATCCGATTCGCCGTCCGGGGGATATCGTGCGCAACCTTCGATAGGGTTAAGTCATCTAGATTACTTACGTTCCTCCTATCCAAGTCTCCCTAGTCGCTAACTGTAACTGATTTAGAGCCAGCATGCACTGCAAATTATTCTTCATTGCATGAGTCAGGAACTTCTATTCGAACAAACCTTCACCTTCTCTCCGGGTCAGCGATTTTAAAAAGGTGGCAACACTAGCACGGAATTTTTCATTACTTATTCTGTGACGAAACTGAATTTTAGTCTTTTAAATTGAGATACCTAAATAAGGGGGCGGCGAAATTTTCCTCCGTTCCGGGCGGCTGACACCCACGCTACGCCACTGATTCTACAAATTAGTTGAATACATGCTACATTTTCTAGTTTCATTTTCAAAATACTAAATATTCTTACTTCGAATCAACAAATTTATACATAACAATTTGCAATTAACTGAATTTAAATATTAATATCATAAAAAAATAATGCATGTTTCATGTTTCCGTTAATTAATATTAATCTTGTTCAAATTTTTAACAATCCACTGTATTTGACTTGCATGGATTTATGTCATTAGCCAATGTTACCTGCATTTAGGGAATTCGTTCTAGGCCCTTATTTCTAATTTCGGGATTTCGGGATTATACTTAGTCAATCTCGGGATCCCGGGATTATTTCGGTATTGAGGGTTAATAAAAAAGTAAAAAATAAAAAAAATCGTACAGAAATCAGGTCTTTAATCAACAAGTCAAAATTTAGGCAAAATTCAATGTATTTTATGGTATACCCTTAGCTAATCTAATCACTCTAACTAATCAGACTTACAAGTTAGAGTCAGACTAACCAGTCTAAAAATCACTCACAAGTCAGTCTTCATGTTATTATTCTTTTTCAAGCATCACTGAGATCTCTTTAAAGTTACATAAATTGAAAAAAAATTTATATAACAAACTATGTAAATAAAAGTTGAAAATTAACAAAAATCTCTCTTAACATCGACTAAATAGACGACTTTCATGTAACAACCTAGTAAGTAGGTAGTAAAGTAAGTTTCTTAGCAAAAAAGTATTTTAAAATAATATTAATCAATCACATATTTCTTAAATATAAAGAAAACTAATCTAATAGGAACATTGTAATTTGAATTGCAAAAATTTGATCTGAGAAATAGCAACGCATTCATTGTCTCATCACCAAGTCTGCTTCTCAATTTGTTGTACATATATGCGGCTGTAAAAAAGTGCGGTCCGGTTCAATGGAAGATGTAGGAATCGTCAGTAAATACTTATAAGCCCGCTCTAGGTTATAGCTCCGAGTAGGATTTGAAGACTCATACAGGTTCATTTCTTTCTTAACAATTTTAGAAAAATCATTTTCATTTAATGCTTCAGGAGTCATCATTTTCATGCTGTTTTCTATTTCCAGCTGAAGCTTTTCTTTGAGCGTCAAATCACTTTTTTTCCGTATTTGTAGGCTCGATTTGCATATTTTGTTTTTTCGCTTTATCCTTTTTTTTTACCATGTTATCTCTCAATTAATTAAACAATTTGGTTCTCTTTATCAGGACTTTGCTCGAACTTGAAAATGTACGCTTTATTTCATCATCGTCAGCCACATTGTGACTAATCGTCAGCGAAATTGCCATATGTGGATTCTGTAGGTAGCATAAAACGCCACTCAACTCATTTCTTCGGCACTCTTTCATGCGCTTTTGTAAATGTATCTTGAATTTAGAAGCCAAATCGGAGCTATTGTCATTTAACTGCTTAAAAAGAAACTTAAGGGCAGCATCAGCTGTGCATAAATTCGCATCAGTACAACAGTGCTTATACAGTTAATTTTACTGAAGCCAATGAGTTCGAAATCGGATTCTTCCAATTGCAATGGATTATTCAAATCTATAATCGCCTTTTTGACGCTAACTTTCAATATAGCAAAACGCTCGAGCAAACTGTAAATGCTGTTTTATCTGGCTTTGCAATCAAGCAGTAAACTTAGCTGTTTGCCATGCTCTAGCTACACATATTTTTGAAGAATGGTATCATTCTTCAACGACGCTCTTTTGAAACTTCGCGAATTTTTTATTACATCCTTGGTGTTCTGGTCATTCGTCAAATCCGGGCAATTTTCTCTTTTTTCAAGGGCTAATCCTGATTCAAGATCTTAGTCATCGTCATCTGAGTCTGCATCGTGGAATTTAGTGAACTCATTTTCTGAAGCATCTGATATACGGGGTATACTTTTTTTTATAAAGTAAATCGCAAACGGCTAAGTGAATGCCATGAGCAAAACAAAGTTGATGATCTGCATTGACAAGTTTTCCGACTTTGAGCATGACATTTGGACCGTCAGTTACGATTGCCGATTTCGCTGTCCAATGAAATATCGAATTGAGAAAGGCGCTCTTTTAAAACATCAACACATGTCTCCGCTTTCAAAGATACATCGATACGAATAAGGCCTAAACTCCAAAACTTTTTCTTCGAATCAATATTTACGTTCGTGTATCTTTTATTAGAAGTAGATGTCCATTCATCAAAACTCAAACTAAAGCGCTGGTCTTCATTTTTAAAGCAGTTAATTCAGCTTTTAAATGTTTTCTAATTCTGTAGCTATAATTGACGACACGGTAACGAACTGTTGAAGCTGCTTTTGATAAATCTGAATACAGTTTTGATAATAACAACGATCTCAAATCGTTTGAGGTTATAAAGACAATAAAAGAAAAGCCATGTAAGGCTGTCATTCGGGCTAAAACGTCGTTTAAAGTTTCAGTTTTAACAAAAAAGTCCTCAAGTGAGCTATGTTTTCGCTACAACAGCGGTGGTTTTTCGCCATCGCCACTTTGGCTAGTTGATGAGGATAGCCTTACAGTAATAACTTTTTTGCCATGTTTGGTTGAAAGATGAGTGTGTAGTCTTTTGGTGGACCCTCCTGAGGTTTTTAATATAGCCGGGCAGTATTTACGTAGTGCTGTTTTGCTATCTTTAGCGACCAAAAAATGGCTCCACACCGACGTTGTATCTCCGTCTTTTTTTTATGTCTAACGAAAAAACTTTCTTTCGATACAGACATAATCGCTATAGTCTGTCATAAATACCTTTAAATAAAAAAAAAGCTACATTAGTGCAACAAATTCAAGTACTTACTGATTACAAATTAACTAAAAAAACAATAAAAGATGCTACTCACGTAATAAGAAGAGCAGATTTTTACGAACAACCTTCCAGTCTGCTGGCGCAAACGCTACTAAAACCCGCTGGCAAAACAAGATGGCTGACATATTGACAAATAAAACGCTCTGAGTAGAGTTGTGTTAAAATATTTTGTCTATCCGATAAAATGATGTGAAAGATTTTTGATCCGTAAAAATATTTTTCTGTGTTTGAAAATTAAAACTACATTTTGAAAAAATGACTAAGTCAATATGAGTATCATCTGTCACATGCTTGTAATTCGTAAGTGGTCCACAGACCATAAATTCACAGTACCATACTAAATTTTATTTGTCAATTTTTATTAATTACGAAAGTGCATACCTCATCCAATTAATTTCATTTTATAAATTAAAATCTTAAAATTAAGTCTAACGTATACTTACTATCGCGTTGTCTTAAAATTTCGAAATAGATTCAAAAGCTTACTACAGTAGAGCGTCGTTTATCCGAATCAAATGAGAACTGGGGTTGTTCGGATAACTTATTTTTCGGATAACCAATCATGTACGAAAAAATATATGAATTTATCCCGTGTTGAAATTTTTCTCCGTTGTTTGTCGCTTCGCGTTGAATTTTCGTCGATGTTAAGCCTAACGAAGACTATTGTATCGTTAAAAATTATTTTTTTATTTTGTACAAACAAAATAAATATATTGAAAAATATAAAAACAATAAAAAATTATACTTGAAATGTTAATTTAGTATCAAAAACGTAAAATATTTGAGTAGCCCAAGACATAGCCAAAGATTACAGCGCCACAGCACTGGCGAAAATTTAAATTTGTCGACTGGAATTCCTTCGGATATCCGACGTTTCGGATAACCGACCTTCGGATAAACGACGCTCTACTGTATATATATTATTTATTAAATTTTAAATAATAAATTTTTGTTAGAACGTAATTGTTATGTAATAAGTATTTAAACAATTACTTAACAATTCATTTTTTAAACAGTTTTTTAAAACCTAATTTTACCGAATAGAGCTACGTTTATGTTAATGTTACTCATTTTATTGTGTCGAAAAATATGTTGAACATTTATCATTAAACAAATTATTTAAGAGGTGTGTTTTTTAAATTAAATAATAAAATATTTTGTAAATATACAACATTAAAGATGGGAAAAATATTATTTATGCAATAAGTTTTTTTAGTTTCCAGATATATCATGTGACTTTTTCTGTTACGAAATACGATTTATGTATTAATTGAGTGACACATTATCTTTAATTCGTGGTTATTATCTATCAAGGCTTTGTTTGCTCAACTAATGCAATATTAGACAAAATTTATATGACAGAAAATAATATTTACAACAGTATTATGAAATTCCTTCTTTACTGCAATCTTTTCAAAAGTAGCCGATAATCCAGAAATGACACTAATAATCCGTAGTTGTAGAATTTTTCGAGTCAAAATTTCTTTGAATCCGTCTCTGGTCGTGCACCACCAGTTGTTTCGTGTCGACACACTCATTATTTTTTTCATTTCTTTCGCATCAATGGCGTTATAAAGCGTCGGCGGCTGATGCGGTTTTACCAGGAGATGTTTTAGAATTGATCGAATTCGTCACGAATTAATTGATGGAACCGTTTATAAGACATCATTGGTTCCACGTTAGGATGTCGAAAATATTTTTTATCTTTCACAGAAAAACTGTAAACCCGGATTGCCAGTTGATACAGTTTAGGTTGAATCTTTGTGGCGTTACAGAACAATACGTCATTCCAAATTCTCTTACATTCTCTACGAAAAAATGAAATTCGTTTAATCGTAGCAAACGTTGTCAGTCCGCACTGCTTTATTAACTATGATGTTTTCCCCAATGATAACGTTGTTTATTTTAATGGCAGTTAACACAAGCGTACATAATAAAAAAAACCCACTTCACACAGCATTCTCTACCTTAATTTTACTGTCAATTCCTAGCGATAAACTGTTTTTGTATGATAAGAAATCAACCTGCCTCACATTTTAAGTGAAAAAATTTATTTACACATTTTAGATTAAACGGTTTCACTTCCAATATGCAAATATTTTTGTTTACTTCGCTAGATAGTGTTTTACGTCACAGTACCAAACTTTCTAGTAAAACAGTAATACGCGTAGTGGACATCAAAATGTAACTATTTATGATTTGTTACTTATTTGTTTATAACAAAGGTTTCTCTGACATTTCTACTTGAAAAAGTTTGTAAAATAAAATTTCTTACATTAATTTAAATTGAGATGTTTCCTCCAATGTGACGTGCGTCACAAAATCTGTAACTTTATCGTGACGGAAAAGATTTATGATTTTTCGATAAATTTTTACTTAGTAATTCCATAATAGAGTAAACTAGAAAGTTTCTAAAAATACCATCTTTTGTTTTACGATCATAACTTTCCATTAGAAATTGATTGTTCATCTAATAAATGCAAGCATTCTTCCTTAAAATATTTTTAATATACCGCATATTATCTTAAAGTATGTAAATTATGTATTATGTAATCATATTATGTAAATTACGTATACTAAAAGCCATCAGACATGAGAAACCTTAACAGTTCTCTGATAAGATAATGGAAGAGCAAAATGTCAGTATTTGTATATGTGTAGTATTAAAGCCAACGATAAATCTACTTAAAATATTTAGATTACCGAATATTTTTGGGTGCGCACACCACCTAAGAAACGAATCAACATGGTGGATTAAACTGCAGCAATTCTTCATAATTGCTACTCTGATTACTTACGCGGTATTTCTGCATACATCTTTGATACTTCCTAAGTCCGAATCTGTGTACTTCTGTTCTAATCATTTAGATGAATACGGATCTGACAATTTAACTGCGGAATTGTTCCATATTCTATTACAAATTCTTGCACTATTCATCTACTTATGCATGATAAAGAATAAAGATGCAATCATCGATTTTGCTTTCCTCTGTAATAATTTGAAAGTAATTACAATTCATCACGTGCAGATACTGTTACTAAATATTACTCTGTGTTTACATTTTAGTGTTTGTGTATATTCCAACGGATTTCATTGCTTTAAAGTATTTTTTGCAATTGCAAAATTTACCAATGTATATGTCGCTGGTTTATGTTATTTCTTATTAAACATTAATTATATTATTGTATTTGGTGTTACAATCGATATTTTGATGTTATTTTTGTGTAGTGTTATGCTGATTAACAGGAAATTTAATGTAATATCAGAAGCAATTAACGAATTTAGACCTAATTTTTGCGATTACAAGCAATTTTTGGGGAATATTTGTGAACAATATAAAGAATGCCGAATGCAAGTATACCAATTTAATGCAGTGTTTAGTGAAATATCAAGTGCTTGCTATTGTATAATTATCGCAATGGTATGTCTTATATATTACAACTTATTATTCTTCACTCACGATTTCAAACTATTTTTAATTATACTTTTTATATTAACAAGTATTGTATTTGTAACCACATTACTCTTTCTGAAAGCAGCGAATCTTGCGTTGTCGGTAAGTGTTAATTTATTATTTTTTCTAGTAATTAAATTTAGTCTTAAAAATATAATAATGTGCAAGACAGCAGTACTTATTTCAAATCCATTATCACCCATTACATTGAAGATTGTAACCTGGATTTTCCAGAGCCATACAGCGATT
The DNA here is from genome assembly GCF_000671375.1 of Centruroides sculpturatus. Taxonomy (NCBI): domain Eukaryota; kingdom Metazoa; phylum Arthropoda; class Arachnida; order Scorpiones; family Buthidae; genus Centruroides; species Centruroides sculpturatus. Next base: position 817,307 of record NW_019384430.1, on the reverse strand, counting down.
CCTTTATGTTTGAGACTTCTGGCATATAATTGATTTTCCGCAAATTATTTCTACGTTCAAAATGAAAAATCTTTGATTATTCTTATGAAAAATTTATTCGTACTTAAGTTTCTATGCAAGTAGGGTTTTGTAAAATTTTTGGGATATTACGAATAATCAGAATTGAAGAATGAATGGCAAGGCCATTAATTAATTTACGTCTTTAGGGGATCTGGGATCAAATTCATGCGATAAACACAGGAGTTCGCAGTGTTTCAAAAAATATTTTCGGGGTGTATTTTTTAATCTGATAAATACAATTGATCGGACATTTTATATAAATATGTATTTATCTGTTATAATAAAACTATTTATACAAGATTATAGGAGAAGTTTTTTTCATCAACAAGCTGCGAATTCGGCATGGCCCATAACGAGAAGGCTGAACTCAGAATGCTTCTGGGAAAAACGATTCTTTTATTATACAGAGCAAAGAGAGCGAAAAATGATTTTAAAAATATCATAACAATAATTCTTAGAAAATTAAATTCACTTTTCATCATGATTAACTTATGTTCAGTGTAATTAGAAAGAATATTAAATGGTTTGATTTTATCAATTTAGGTTATCTCTCCATTAATAAATCTTAAAAAGTTCTGTTTCTATGAAATGAGCACTATGGAAAAATTAAAGGTAAGTTGATGACATCATGAAATTTTTCATTTATTTGTTATTAATATTGTAATTTATTTTAAACATTTCTTTACATTGTAGAATAAACTAAAATTTAGATTCGCGTTTTTCTTTATTTACAAGATAGCAAGGAATATTAAATTTTGTTATTAAATTTGATGATCAGACTATTTAATCATTATCATAACTTTTTAAATTGTAAGTAACTTATAAAATGTTATACGTAGAATATTTGAACTTATATTTAATGAAGTATATTTCCCAAACTAAAAAATTGTTTTCAGTAATTGAATGTGACAGTCCATGTTTTTAAAAGTGCGATACATGGTACCATATAAAATTACTAAAATAAATGAATCTATTAACAATACTGAACGTTCATTTTAACATCTGTATAAAGTATACTTTTAATAAGACCTTAAGTGCATGTTATAGGCAGTAAATTTTCACTACCTTAAGACTATAAGAGTTAACTATTTGGTTTGCTAATGGTATTTATATTCTTAATATAAACACCATCTAATTATATAGTCGAATCACAACCACATGTGTTCATTTTATTAATTAATAGTATTTGCGAAAGTAAATTTTATGTGTATCAAATCTCCGTTCATCAAATAAATTTTTTAAGTTTAAATTAATAACGTAGTTTATTGTTTATTTCAGTTAATTTCTACATTAAAGTTAATTTCTACATTTCTAAAGTTTGTAGAAATGGGCTGGCAGAATTACATTTTAATAAAATATAAAATTCATCTGGATACGAGTCCAAGTTTACTTGCCATGTCTAATCACCAGGAACAACTATTTCCATTGCAGAGACAACCTTTCTTTAGAGGCTATGCCTCTGCACGAATATGTAAAACAGTTTAAAATGTCCACAGGTGACAATCCCAACA